>NW_027020932.1:2500-5000 GCF_036884655.1 Musa acuminata AAA Group
GACGGTCACCGCGCCACACAAGAACAGCCCAAAAACAGGCCAAAACAGCCCAAAAACGGGCCAAAACTGGCCATTTTTGGCTGCGCGAGCGAGCGGCGAGCGGCGAACAGCGAGCGAAGCGAGAGGCAGCACCGTCCCTGCTATACGAAAGCCCCATCCAGCCCTGTGCCACCCGGGGGGTTCCAGGGTGCTGAGATGGCTGACGTTTTGCTCCGCTCACGACGGTCACCGCACCACGCAAGAACAGGCCAAAAACTGGCCAAAACAGCCCAAAAACGGGCCAAAACTGGCCATTTTTGGCTGCAGCGAGCGAGCGGCGAGCGGCGAACAGCGAGCGAAGCGAGAGGCAGCACCGTCCCTGCTATACGAAAGCCCCATCCAGCCCTGTGCCACCCGGGGGGTTCCAGGGTGCTGAGATGGCTGACGTTTTGCTCCGCTCTCGACGGTCACCGCGCAATGCAAGAACAGGCCAAAAACTGGCCAAAACGGCCCAAAAACGGGCCAAAACTGGCCATTTTTGGCTGCGCGAGCGGCGAGCGGCGGACAGCGAGCGAAGCGAGAGGCAGCACCGTCCCTGCTATACGAAAGCCCCATCCAGCCCTGTGCCACCCGGGGGGTTCCAGGGTGCTGAGATGGCTGACGTTTTGCTCCGCTCTCGACGGTCACCGCGCAATGCAAGAACAGGCCAAAAACTGGCCAAAACGGCCCAAAAACGGGCCAAAACTGGCCATTTTTGGCTGCGCGAGCGAGCGGCGAGCGGCGGACAGCGAGCGAAGCGAGAGGCAGCACCGTCCCTGCTATACGAAAGCCCCATCCAGCCCTGTGCCACCCGGGGGGTTCCAGGGTGCTGAGATGGCTGACGTTTTGCTCCGCTCTCGACGGTCACCGCGCAATGCAAGAACAGGCCAAAAACTGGCCAAAACGGCCCAAAAACGGGCCAAAACTGGCCATTTTTGGCTGCACGAGCGAGCGGCGAGCGGCGGACAGCGAGCGAAGCGAGAGGCAGCACCGTCCCTGCTATACGAAAGCCCCATCCAGCCCTGTGCCACCCGGGGGGTTCCAGGGTGCTGAGATGGCTGACGTTTTGCTCCGCTCTCGACGGTCACCGCGCAATGCAAGAACAGGCCAAAAACTGGCCAAAACGGCCCAAAAACGGGCCAAAACTGGCCATTTTTGGCTGCACGAGCGAGCGGCGAGCGGCGGACAGCGAGCGAAGCGAGAGGCAGCACCGTCCCTGCTATACGAAAGCCCCATCCAGCCCTGTGCCACCCGGGGGGTTCCAGGGTGCTGAGATGGCTGACGTTTTGCTCCGCTCTCGACGGTCACCGCGCAATGCAAGAACAGGCCAAAAACTGGCCAAAACGGCCCAAAAACGGGCCAAAACTGGCCATTTTTGGCTGCACGAGCGAGCGGCGAGCGGCGGACAGCGAGCGAAGCGAGAGGCAGCACCGTCCCTGCTATACGAAAGCCCCATCCAGCCCTGTGCCACCCGGGGGGTTCCAGGGTGCTGAGATGGCTGACGTTTTGCTCCGCTCTCGACGGTCACCGCGCAATGCAAGAACAGGCCAAAAACTGGCCAAAACGGCCCAAAAACGGGCCAAAACTGGCCATTTTTGGCTGCACGAGCGAGCGGCGAGCGGCGGACAGCGAGCGAAGCGAGAGGCAGCACCGTCCCTGCTATACGAAAGCCCCATCCAGCCCTGTGCCACCCGGGGGGTTCCAGGGTGCTGAGATGGCTGACGTTTTGCTCCGCTCTCGACGGTCACCGCGCAATGCAAGAACAGGCCAAAAACTGGCCAAAACGGCCCAAAAACGGGCCAAAACTGGCCATTTTTGGCTGCGCGAGCGAGCGGCGAGCGGCGGACAGCGAGCGAAGCGAGAGGCAGCACCGTCCCTGCTATATACGAAAGCCCCATCCAGCCCTGTGCCACCCGGGGGGTTCCAGGGTGCTGAGATGGCTGACGTTTTGCTCCGCTCACGACGGTCACCGCACCACGCAAGAACGGACCATAAACAGGCCAAAACAGCCCAAAAACGGGCCAAAACTGGTCATTTTTGGCTGCGCGAGCGAGCGGCGAGCGGCGAACAGCGAGCGAAGCGTGAGGCAGCACCGTCCCTGCTATACGAAAGCCCCATCCAGCCCTGTGCCACCCGGGGGGTTCCAGGGTGCTGAGATGGCTGACGTTTTGCTCCGCTCACGACGGTCACCGCGCCATGCAAGAACGGACCAAAAACAGGCCAAAACAGCCCAAAAACGGGCCAAAACTGGCCATTTTTGGCTGAGCGAGCGAGCGGTGAGCGGCGAACAGCGAGCGAAGCGAGAGGCAGCACCGTCCCTGCTATACGAAAGCCCCATCCAGCCCTGTGCCACCCGGGGGGTTCCAGGGTGCTGAGATGGCTGACGTTTTGCTCCGCTCACGACGGTCGCCGTGCCACGCAAGAACGGACCAAAAACAGGCCAAAACAGCCCAAAAACGGGCCAAAACTGGCCATTTTAGGT
>NW_027020933.1:0-22500 GCF_036884655.1 Musa acuminata AAA Group
TGATGATTACCTAAAAAAAGGATATTTTATTGATACCCATAAAAATCTGGATAGAAAATATTTGGATTATAGAATTCTTCATTTTTGCCTTAGAAACAATAGTGATATTGAGAACAATAGTGATATTGAGAACAATAGTGATATTGAGAACAATAGTGATATTGAGGACTGGACCGATATGTATATCGGTACCGAAATTTATAAAAATACTAATAAAAATACTAAGACTAAGACTCATCAAAAAAAAATTTTTGATTGGATGGGAATGAATCGAAATTATTCTACCATATCAAATCTAGAACCTTGGTTCTTCCCAGAATTTGTGTTACCTTTTGATGCATATAAGATTAAACCGTGGATCATACCAATCAAATTACTTCTTTCTAATATTTATTATGAAAATGATATTAGTCAAAATCAAAATGAAAAAAATATTAGTCAAAATCAAAATGAAAAAAATATTAGTCAAAATCAAAATAAAAAAAATATTAGTCAAAATCAAAATAAAAAAAATATTAGTCAAAATCAAAATAAAAAAAATATTAGTCAAAATCAAAATAAAAAAAATATTAGTCAAAATCAAAATAAAAAAAATATTAGTCAAAATCAAAATAAAAAAAATATTAGTCAAAATCAAAATAAAAAAAATATTAGTCAAAATCAAAACATCAAAGATTCCGTTAAAATAGAATTTCAAAATTCCAACCAAGAAAAAGAGGGTCAATCAAATCTTGTATCAGATCCACAAAAACAAAACCAAAAGGAATATCTTGAAGAGGATTGCACGAGATCAAACATTAAAAAAGGTAAAAAAAAAAAAAAACAATCCAAGAAAAATAAGGAAGGAGAACTAGATTTGTTCCTGAAAAAATATTTTATTTTTCAATTAAGATGGGATGACCCCTTGAATCAAAAAATTATTAATAATGTTAGGATATATTGTCTCCTACTTAGATTGATAAATCCAAGGGAAATTGCTATATCCTCGATTCAAAGAGGAGAGATGCATCTGGATGTAATGCTGATTCAGAAAGATCTAGCTCTTACAGAATTAATAAAAAGGGGAATATTAATTATCGAACCAATTCGTCTATCTTTAAGAAGGGATGGAAAATTCATTATATATCAAACCATAAGTATTTCATTGATCGATAAGAGTAAACACCAAATTAATAGAAAATACATAAAGAAAAGATATGTTGATAAGAATAATTTGAAAAAATCCACTGGACGACATGGCAATATATTTGTGAATGGGGATCAAGATCATTATAATTTCTTTGTTCCTGAAAATATTCTATCTCCTAGACGTCGTAGAGAATTGAGAATTCTAATTTGTTTCAACTCTCATAATCGGGATATTGTGAATAGAAATCCAGTATTTTGCAACGAAAACAACATAAGAAACTCTGAACAATTTTTGAATGAGGACAAACGTCTTAATACGGATTTAAATAAATTAATTAAATGCAAATTGTTTCTTTGGCCCAATTACCGATTAGAAGATTTAGCTTGTATGAATCGCTATTGGTTTGATACCAATAATGGTAGTCGTTTCAGTATGTCAAGGATACGTATGTATCCACGATTCAGAATTATTTAATAGTATATTTCCTATATATCACATGCCGTTTTCAGTAAATAAAAACCGAAAGATGTACGCATATGGTGTGTTACGTTCTGGTACATGATACGTATTTACTTGTGTATCAATTCAATTGAATCTAGAAAGAAATCTACAGAATCTTTTTAGGTGCAAAGAAATCATTCTCTTTCGTAAATGCAGAAATATATTATCCTTTTCTTTTCTATCTAAATCAAATGGAAAATTTGATTTAGATAGAAACGGATAAATCTAAATTTTTGCGTGTACTAGATTAAAAAAAATTGACATAATATAATAATTATTATTTTATTTTTCCTGATCGGTAAAATCCATGGCATGGAAAAGAAAGAAAAGAAAAAGATAAAAAAAGTTTTATGGTCAAAAATTCATTCATTTCACTTCTTCCACAAGAAGAAAAAGAAGAAAACAGGGGTTCTGTTGAATTTCAAGTATTAAGTTTCACCAATAAGATACGAAGACTTACTTCACATTTGGAATTGCACAAAAGAGATTTTTTATCACAAAGAGGTCTACAAAAAATTCTGAGAAAACGTCAACGTCTGCTGGCTTATTTGTCAAAGAAAAATAGAGCGCGTTATAAGAAATTAATTGACCAGTTGGATATTCGGGAGCCAAAAAATCGTTAATTAAATCGTTTGAATTAGTATAGTAGTTATTAGATTTTTTATTTTGATGAACCTCCTACTTTTTTGAGGAATTCATGAAATAATGAATTAAGGAAGAAAAGATATGACTGTACCGGCTACAAAAAAAGATTTCATGATAGTTAATATGGGTCCTCACCACCCATCAATGCATGGTGTTCTTCGACTGATCGTTACTCTCGATGGTGAAGATGTTATTGACTGTGAACCCATATTGGGCTATTTACACAGAGGGATGGAAAAAATAGCGGAAAACCGAACAATTATACAATATCTGCCTTATGTAACACGTTGGGATTATTTAGCTACTATGTTCACAGAGGCAATAACGGTAAATGCACCAGAACAACTGGAAAATGTTCAAGTACCTAAAAGGGCTAGCTATATCAGAGTAATTATGCTGGAGCTGAGCCGTATAGCTTCTCATTTGTTATGGCTTGGGCCTTTTATGGCGGATATCGGCGCGCAGACTCCCTTTTTCTATATTTTCAGAGAGAGAGAATTGATATATGATTTATTCGAAGCCGCCACAGGTATGCGAATGATGCATAATTATTTCCGCATCGGAGGAGTAGCTGCCGATCTACCTTATGGCTGGATAGATAAATGTTTGGATTTTTGCGATTATTTTTTAACAGGAATTGTTGAATATCAAAAACTCATTACGCGAAATCCCATTTTTTTGGAGCGAGTCGAAGGAGTGGGCATTATTGGTGGAGAGGAAGCAATAAATTGGGGTTTATCAGGACCGATGTTACGAGCTTCTGGAACACAATGGGATCTTCGTAAAATTGATAATTATGAGTGTTACAATGAATTCGATTGGGAAGTCCAATGGCAAAAAGAAGGAGATTCGTTAGCTCGTTATTTAGTACGAATCGGTGAAATGAGGGAATCTATAAAAATAATTCAACAGGCTCTAGAAGGAATTCCTGGAGGACCCTATGAGAATTTAGAAGTCCGACGCTTTGATAGAGCAAAAAATTCCGAATGGAATGATTTTGAATATAGATTTATTAGTAAAAAACCTTCACCCAATTTTGAATTGTCGAAACAAGAACTTTACGTGAGAGTAGAAGCCCCAAAAGGGGAATTAGGAATTTATTTGATAGGAGATAATAGTGTTTTCCCTTGGAGATGGAAAATTCGTCCACCCGGCTTCATAAATTTGCAAATTCTTCCTCAGCTAGTTAAAAGAATGAAATTGGCTGATATCATGACGATACTAGGTAGTATAGATATCATTATGGGAGAGGTTGATCGTTGAAATGATAATTGATACGACAGAAGTACAAACTATCAATTCTTTTTCTATATCGGAATCCTTAAAAGAAGTATATGGACTCATATGGATCTTTGTACCCATTTTGACCCTTATATTGGGAATTACAATAGGGGTACTAGTAATTGTGTGGTTAGAAAGAGAAATATCTGCAGCGATACAACAACGTATTGGGCCTGAATATGCCGGCCCCTTGGGAATTCTTCAAGCTCTAGCAGATGGAACTAAACTACTTTTTAAAGAAGACCTTCTCCCATCTAGAGGAGATGTTCGTTTGTTTAGTATTGGACCGTCTATAGTGGTCATATCAATTCTACTAAGTTATTTAGTAATTCCTTTTGGGTATCGCCTCATTTTAGCCGATCTCAGTATAGGTGTTTTTTTATGGGTCGCCATTTCAAGTATTGCTCCTATTGGGCTTCTTATGTCAGGATACGGATCGAATAATAAATATTCCTTTTCAGGTGGTCTACGAGCTGCTGCTCAATCTATTAGTTATGAAATACCATTAACTCTATGTGTGTTATCAATATCTCTACGTGTGATTCGTTGAACATGAACTTTATACTTCTTTCCTAGAAGTAAAGGAAAGAAGTTGAATGTAATGTATTGAATAGGTATTTTATTTTTTATTCATCATTCGGGTCAATGAGTTAAACCAGATAGTTATATGAGTGAAACAAAACAACTTAGAAGTTTGCAGTAAGAAGATAAAATCTCATTTCATATGTACAAGAATAAAGTTGAAGTAAACATAAGCAGTGTAAACTGTTTACCCCAAGATTAAGATTCTTTCATTAGTCATCATATCTTGGAGCGGGTGTAAAAGATCAACTGTATGGAGTTTTCATTACTGTCTTGTATTTATTACCATGCCGTAGATCAATCAAAAATCAGTGGACGGTTAGGAACACCAAAGTGCACAAAGGATTAGTAATAGAGATAATGTAAGGTATCAAAAAAAGAGATATTTCTACAATTTATAAAACGAATAAAAATAGGGACTTTAAGTTGGTTTATATTTATAAATTTATAAAATATAAATTTATAAAAAAAATAAAAAAATGAATAAAGATATTGATGCATAAAATAAATAAAAGAATAGATAAGAAGAGATTCGTCCACCTCCCATGGATTTGATTCCTTCCCCTATAAAAAAACTTGCAATGCCAACCCCATTTGTAATTCCATCAATTATATATCTATCAAAAAACTGAGTTAGTTCGGTTAATCCCCTTATACCCATGGTAAAAACCTTAGTATAAAAAATATCTATGTAACCACGATTATATGACCAATTGTATATCCCATTTTTTATTTGGTCCAAGAGAATCCTTTTAGGACCACCTTTTACAAATGCATTGATAAAGTTCAAATTCCGGAAAAACGAATAAGCAGACCCATATAAGATATATGCTATGAATAGTCCGGAAATAGCTATACTTACTGAAAAAATTGCATTTGTAAAAAATTCATACCAATCCACAGAATAACTCGAATTTGGATGGAAAAGGTTTGTGAGTGGAGTTAACCATTTGGATAATATATCCAAATCTATTACTCCTTGATCAAAATGAATTCCTATTGATCCAACAAACAAAGTAAATAATACCAATATAAGCAGAGGAAATAGCATAGTATTGTCCACTTCGCGAGGGTACATAGAAGTGTACTTTTTTTCGAAAGAAGTATTAAAGTATCGTATGCATTTTTTTAGATTATTATCAATTTTATACATATCCTTTGAAAAAAAGAAGACCCTATTATTCATTGTTGATAAAGGTAAATTTCTATTGACTGCTTTGGCTACCTCCTTTCCCCATAGAGATATTGAATAGGACGAACTATTTTTTGTGCTACTGTAATCTTGAAAATGAACGCGCAAATGTCCATCAAAGGTAAGTAAATACACCCGAAACATATAAAATGCAGTCAATCCTGCTGTGAAACAAGCTATTATTGCGAAAATTGGTGAATACAACCAACTATCATTAAGAATTTCATCTTTGGACCAAAAACAAGCAAGAGGTGGAATACCGCAAATAGAAAGTGTACCCAATAAAAAAGTAGTTCTTGTAATTGGAACATATCTTCTTAAACCACCCATAAGAGCCATATTCTGACTTTTTTCTGGCGAATATCCAACAATAGGTTCCATTGAATGAATAATGGATCCGGATCCCAAAAACAATAAAGCTTTAGAATAGGCATGGGTAATCAAATGGAATAAAGCAGCTCGATAAGAACCTATACCTAGAGCTAACATAATATAACCCAATTGAGACATTGTAGAATAGGCTAAACTTCTTTTTATATCTCTTTGAGCAAGAGCCAAAGTAGCTCCTAGTAGTACTGTTATTACACCTATTAAAGATATGAAATTCATTATGTAAGGTATAGCTATGAAAATAGGAAGAAGTCGAGCTACAAGAAAAATTCCTGCTGCTACCATAGTAGCAGCGTGTATAAGAGCCGAGATGGGAGTGGGTCCTTCCATGGCATCGGGTAACCATACGTGAAGGGGGAATTGTGCGGATTTAGCAACTGCACCAATGAATAATAAAGAGGCACACAAAGTAGCAAATAAAGAACTGACACCATTATTATGGATCAAGTTATTAGTTATTTCGAACAAATCCCGAAATTCGAAACTACCTGTTATCCAATAAAAACCTAAAATTCCTAATAATAAACCAAAATCCCCTACACGGTTAGTTACAAAAGCTTTTTGACAAGCACTTGCTGCAGTCGGTCGTGTGAACCAAAATCCTATTAATAAATAGGAACACATCCCCACCAGTTCCCAAAAAATATAAATTTGTATCAAATTGGAACTGGTAACTAATCCCAACATGGAAGCATTGAAAAAACTCATATAAGCAAAAAATCTCAGATATCCTTGATCATGAGACATATAATTGTCACTATAAATAAGAACCAAGATTCCAACAGTAGTAATTAGTATTGACATAATAGAACTAAGTGGGTCGATCAAATATCCGAACTCTAAGGAAAAATCATTATTGATGGTCCAAGACCATAGATATTGATAGATAGAACTTCCATGTATTTGTTGAATAGATAAATTGGCTGAAAACCCCATAACTATACTTAACAGTAAAACACTAGGAAAAGCCCATATACGACGAATATTTTTTGTTGCTGTCGGAATCAGTAGAAGTCCAAATCCTATTGACACAGTAACTGGAAGTGGAAGAAAAGGTATTATCCATGCATATTGATATGTATGTTCCATAAGAAAACAAAATGAAATCTTTAATAATTCTACTATTCTAGTCTAGTCTTAGTAGAATATTCTATTCTGGTAATTTATAGCCATATTATATAGTATAATAAGAAAAAAGAGTTATACCAAAAGGAGTACTTGATTCTAATTATGTTTTAATAAAATTATATGTTTTAATAGGTTTAAAATATATTTTCAAACAGGTTTTAAATATATTTTTTAATAGGTTTTAAATATATTTTTTAATAGGTTTTAAACATATTCGAAAATGCTTTTTTTAAAACTATTCTACCAGGGAATAAGTATAGATAATGACTAAAAGGAACAATCTATTTTGAACAAAACAATACATGTCTTTCACATACAACGATAAAAACTGGTAACCCTTTTTGAATGGCAGTTCCCAAAAAGCGTACTTCTATGTCAAAAAAACGTATTCGTAAAAATATTTGGAAAAAAAAAGGATTTTTAGCTGCAGTAAAGGCTTTTTCCTTAGCGAAATCGGTTTCCACCGGACGTTCAAAAAGTTTTTTTGTGCAACAAACAAATAATAAAGTCTTGGAATAATCGGAATTGACATACCCGAAGAACTTCGAATTTTTTAAGATGAACGATTCACATTAATTAATGTATTGAACTCCTCAATATCAATATGAGTTAGAACTAGCTGTTGTAGTATGTAGATGTGGTATGTAGAATAAAGGTATGTATATCGAATTCTGAATATTTTTTCTATCTACTTTTTTCACAATAGAAAAATATTTTTCTATTGTGAAAAGTAGAGTATGATTACGATAGAAATGAAAATTCTTTTGTTTCTTATATGCCTAACAAAAACCTAATTAGTTTGGTAAATCTTACCATTATGCATTATATATATAATGAAGAGACCATTATATATAATATGAAGAGTATTAATACTCTAATGATACTAAGGAATGATACTAAGGTGTCGAAATCGTTAGAAAATTTCAAATTCTTTTGATTTAGTGATGAAATTGTTATACATATGAAATCCTGGTTATTTAATCTTCTTCATTGAAAAAAAAAATATTTTTTTTTTCATTTTGTTTGAATCTATGAAATCAAATCGGATAAATAAAAAACGAATCAAAAAATAGAAAATGAACAATTCTTAGTTCTATACCTCGACAGACAACAAAACTATTGAGTTCTAACTGTTTTGGAAGAACTTAGTTTCTAGTACGCGAAAGTTTATTATTAAAACTAAACTTACTAAAACTAAACTTACTTTATTATTAAAACTAAACTTACAATGATCCCAACTAAAGATTCTTTTTTTGAATAGAGATTCAAATAGGAATTTAAATGAATTTTGATTTATCGATTCTAATGTTTACTAAACTATATTGAATCCTTGATTCTCGACGATTCAACATGAATTGACTATTATTATTTCAAGTAAGCCGCCATGGTGAAATTGGTAGACACGCTGCTCTTAGGAAGCAGTGCTAGAGCATCTCGGTTCGAGTCCGAGTGGCGGCATCCTTGAAATCCTAGAAAATAAATCCTCTAAAAGAGACACAATGGATCCTATAATGTATTCAATTCTCGATTTAAATTCTCTAATGGGACCCCTTTTTATGATATTTACAACTTTAGAACATATATTAACTCATATCTCTTTTTCGATAATTTCAATTGTGATTACGATTCATTTAATGATCTTATTAGTCCGCGAAATCGTAGGATTGCGTGATTCATTGGAAAAAGGGATGATAGCCACTTTTTTCTCTATAACAGGATTATTAGTTTCTCGTTGGATTTCTTCAGGACATTTTCCGTTAAGTAATTTATACGAGTCATTAATCTTCCTTTCGTGCAGTTTCTCCATTATTCATATGATTTCCAAGATGGGGAACCATAAAAATGATTTAAGCACAATAACCGCACCAAGTACCATTTTTACACAAGGCTTTGCCACGTCGGGTTTTTTAACTGAAATGCATCAATCCGCAATATTAGTACCTGCTCTACAATCTCAGTGGTTAATGATGCACGTAAGTATGATGTTATTAAGCTATGCAGCTCTTTTATGCGGATCACTATTATCAGTCGCTCTTCTAGTCATTACATTTCGAAAAAACATCGATATTTTTTGTAAAGGTAATAATTTCTTAATTAAACCATTTTTCTTTGGTGAGATTCAATATTTGAATGAAAAAAGAAGTGTTTTTAAAAACACTTCTTTTCTTTCATTTCGAAATTATTATAAATATCAATTGACTCAACGTTTGGATTATTGGAGTTATCGTGTCATTAGTTTAGGATTTACCTTTTTAACCATAGGCATTCTTTGTGGAGCAGTATGGGCTAATGAGGCATGGGGATCTTATTGGAATTGGGACCCCAAAGAAACTTGGGCTTTTATTACTTGGACCATATTCGCGATTTATTTACATACTAGAACTAGAATACATATTAGAAGTAGAACAAATCAAAGTTTGCAAAGTATGAATTCGGCACTTGTGGCTTCTATAGGATTTCTTATAATTTGGGTATGTTATTTTGGAATCAATCTATTAGGAATAGGTCTACATAGTTATGGTTCATTCACATTAACATCTACTTGAATAAACTACACAGATAAATAATTGAATAAACTACATAAAGAATACATAAGAACATCATCCCATATATATATAAAAAGCTTCTTGTTTGTGCGAGTTTTTGAGAACCGTTTGAATCATTCCTTATTCAAAACGGTTCTCAAAAACTCAAAATGCATCTCATTACAATTCTAATTCACTTTATTCTTTTGCATTGTACAGCGAACGATTTTAAAAATCTTAAAATCAAAGACAAAAATTATATTTCCGTATTATTAATGAAAGACTATCGATGAAAGTAATTAGATAGGATAGCTTGCACCCTGTCAACTGATAGCGAGAGAACGAAATCCGGATAAATACCAATACCTATTACGGGTAGAAAGATACAGATTGAAACAAATAGTTCTCGTGGTCCAGAATCCGCAAAATTAGAGTTTGGAACATTGAATAGCTTGTATCCATAGAACATCTGACGTAACATAGATAATAAATAAATAGGAGTTAATATCATTCCAATTGCCATTACAAAAGTAATTAGCATTTTTGGCATTAAAAGGTATTTTGGACTAGTAATTATTCCAAAAAATACTAATAATTCCGCAACAAAACCACTCATTCCTGGCAATGCAAGAGAAGCCATCGAAAAACTACTGAACATGGTAAATAGTTTTGGCATTGGGATCGATACCCCCCCCATTTCGTCGAGATAAACAAGACGTATTCTATCACAACTCGTTCCTGCCAAGAAAAAAAGCGCAGCACCAATAAATCCATGAGAGAGTATTTGTAAAATGGCACCGTTGAGTCCCATTCCGGTTATAGAACCAATTCCTATAATTGTGAAACCCATGTGAGATACAGAGGAATAGGCTATTCTTTTTTTTAAATTCCGTTGACCGAGAGAGGTTGAAGCTGCATAGATTATTTGAATCGTTCCCACTATTACCAACCAGGGAGAAAATATAGAATGAGCGTGGGGTAATAATTCCATATTGATCCGAATAAGTCCATATGCGCCCATTTTTAATAAGATTCCAGCTAGAAGCATACATGTACTGTAATGTGCTTCTCCATGGGTATCTGGTAACCACGTATGTAGGGGTATAATCGGCGATTTGACAGCATAAGCAATAAGGAATCCAAAATATAATATTATTTCCAATGCCACAGGATATGATTGATTAGTTAATTTTGAAAAATCTAATGTGGGTTCATTAGGGCCATATAAACCCATACCTAGAACTCCTATTAAGAGAAAAATGGAGCCCCCCGCAGTGTACAAAATAAACTTTGTGGCCGAGTAGAGACGTTTCTTTCCCCCCCACATGGATAAAAGTAAATAAACAGGAATTAATTCTAACTCCCACAGCATGAAAAAAAGTAAAAGGTCTCTAGAAGAAAATAATCCTATTTGACCGCTGTACATTGCTAACATGAGAAAATAGAACAATCGCGAATTTCGAGTAACTGGCCAAGCCGCTAAGGTAGCTAAAGTGGTGATAAATCCTGTCAGTAAAATAGGTCCTATGGAAAGCCCATCGATTCCCAGTCTCCAGTGAAAATCAAAAACATCTATCCATTTTAAATCTTCCTCCAATTGGGTTAATGGATCGTCCAATTGGAAATGATAACAGAAAACATAGGTTGTTAGAAGGAGTTCCAACGAGCATATACATATAGCATACCACCTAAACATCTTATTTCCTTTATGAGGAAGAAAGAAAATGGAAGAACCGACGGATATCGGCAAAACAACAAGTATTGTTAACCAAGGAAAATAACTCGTGATAAAGACAAGATACGTTTGACCAGAAAAACCCGTGCTCGGAATAGAATAATATATTTTCTCGAGTACGGGCTTTTGTCGGTAAAGAGGAATCAATTGATTCAAGTGGATTTTTTTGTAACGTATCAATAACCTAGACCCATGCTGCGAGTTGTTTCATATGATAAATAAACACGGACACTCAAAAAATCCGTGGGGCAGGCGGATTCACATCTCTTACAACCCACACAGTCCTCGGTTCTTGGTGCGGAAGCAATTTGCTTAGCTTTACATCCGTCCCAAGGTATCATTTCCAATACGTCTGTGGGGCAGGCTCGTACACATTGAGTACACCCTATACATGTATCATAAATTTTTACTGAATGTGACATTGGATCTATAAATTCCAGATTTTAACATCAAAAATTTTCAATCTGGTAGAAAATTAGTATTTATATTATAGACACCAGACGAAGCAGTGGTTTATTAAAATTTTAAGAATCAATATATTTCTAAATCTGTTCATGAGAAAAAGCCAAGAGACTTTGATTTCCGTTTCAAAAATCATGATCATACGAGTCACATGTGTAAATAAAAATTGGCCGACAAAACAAATTGATCAATCATTCAAATCAATATTTCAATATTCATATTTTCAATATGAAATATGAATATATAAAAATAAAACTAAATTAGTAATTTAATTTATTTTCGTAATATGATTAACATATTATTATTTAATAATATTATTTTTATTATTTTATTATAATATTTATAATATTATGCAGTATATTATTATATAATACATTTATATTATTATATAATACATTAAAAATACATTAAAAACATTAAAATTTAAATACATTAAAATTAAATAAAATAAACAAATAAAAAACGAAATAAAAAAATTATAATACCAATTAAATTAAGAATATAATTATTTTTCATTAATGGAATATGAAAGTGAAAGAATAGAAATAGAAAAATATTCCAATTTCATTTATATTTTCTTATGCTTTATCATGTTGTGTGGTGTCTTGATTTATATGATCATTATAACTGATTATTCAATATATGATCATGATAATTATCACTAATTATTCAACAAATTCGATTGATTGATACGAGTTGATTTTCTGTTTCGATGAATCGACGAAACAATAGCTAGACCAATAGCTGCTTCAGCAGCTGCAACAGCTATAATAAAGATTGAGAAAATGTTTCCTTTTAATTGGCGACTATCAAATATATCAGAAAATGTTACAAGATTAATATTAACCGAATTTAGTATAAGCTCAAGACACATAAGTGCTCTAACCATGTTTCGACTTGTGATCAATCCATAGAGACCGATAGAAAATAAATAAACACTCAAAAAAAGTACATGCTCGAACATCATTGACTAACTCCTTATCAATCTCGATTCATTTCAATATGAACAATTGAAGCGATTCGATTTTTTATTTATTTAGAACTTCTAAAATTCTAAAAACTTTTTAATTCTTTTAAAATTCTAAGTATTTATTATTGGCGAGCCATAGTAATTGCACCTATCAAGGAAACTAAAAGAATTATAGAAATTAGTTCAAAGGGAAGATAAAAATCTGTCGATAAATGAATCCCAATTTGTTGAACGTTACTTATTAGGTCCTGTTCTATAATCTGGTTTGATCTTGTAGTCCAAATAATTCCGTACCATGACGTATCTGGTATAGTAGTAATTAGTGAAAAAAGAATACTTGTACAAACCAGTGAAGTGACTCCATCTCCAATGGTCCAAAAATACGAATCATTGGAATATTCTGAACCATTCATGAACATTACCGCAAATATGATTAAGACATTTACGGCTCCCACATAAATAAGTAGCTGTGCGGCAGCTACAAAAAAAGAGTTCGATGGAATGTAGAATAAGGATATACAAACAAGAACCAATCCCAATGAAAAAGCAGAATAAATAGGATTGGTAAGTAATACTACCCCCAGACCCCCTAATATAAGAACTGACCCCAGAAATGCTACAAGAATATCATGTATTGGTCCAGGTAAATCCATTATGTATAATATGTAAAAAAAAAAATATATAAGTCAAATCATGACCTTACTAAATGGTCCAGGAAAGGAAAAGGGTTACCCCATTTTTATTGTATATGATATGTTCCTAATTGAATTAAATCTTAATATGGATTAATTTAATATTAATTTTATATATAGATATAATTATTTTATTGGGCCAATCCTACTTACTTTTTATCCAAAAGAAAAAGAATAAAAAAAGTAGTTGAAATTGTATATTTCGAAATTCCCGTGATAAAAATATTATAAGTTTAAATCAAAGAGTGATTCTCACCAATCTATAGTTACTAATTAAATCTATAGTTACTAATTATTATTTGTAGTTACTGACCAACCAAAATAAAAAAGTTTTGATCTTTTATATCAAAACAAAATCTTAGTAATCGGTAATCGTTCTTGAATCAAAGGGTTTATCTTTATCTATTTTGATTTGAGTCGAATTCATAACTGTTTGAATTGTGTAATCTTCAATTACTGACATTGGTAACCGACTCAAAGCAATTTGATTATAATTCAATTCGTGACGATCATAAGTAGAAAGCTCATATTCTTCAGTCATTGATAAACAGTTTGTTGGACAATACTCGACACAGTTACCACAAAATATACAGACCCCGAAATCAATACTATAATTAAGCAATTGTTTCTTTTTCATATCTCTTTCCAATCTCCAATCAACAACAGGTAGATCTATTGGGCATACACGAACACATACTTCGCAAGCAATACATTTATCAAATTCAAAGTGAATTCGACCACGAAAACGTTCTGACGTAATTGATTTCTCATAAGGATATTGAATAGTTACAGGTAAACGGTTTGTGTGGGATAAGGTAATTATGAAACTTTGACCAATATACCTTGCAGCTCGTATTGTTTGT
Organism: Musa acuminata AAA Group; assembly: GCF_036884655.1. Classification (NCBI taxonomy): domain Eukaryota; kingdom Viridiplantae; phylum Streptophyta; class Magnoliopsida; order Zingiberales; family Musaceae; genus Musa; species Musa acuminata. Next base: position 14,096 of record NW_027020933.1, read on the forward strand.
TGACCATAATTCATGAACCCAGTTACCATGGGAAACATATTGTAGATATCCATAAATAAATTGATGTTTCTTTCTCTTGTTTGAAAGAGGTTATGAATCTAGAATATCGTTATCGTATTCTGTTATTTTATAGTGAAACAAGTTGGGAAGAAGTTGTCAATAATAGATTACCCAAAGAAATAGGTAAAAGAAATTTCCATCCAAGATTTAATAGCTGGTCCATTCTCATCCTAGGTAAAGTCCATCTTGTTGTGATAGAAATGAACAGAAACAAATAAGCTTTAACTAATGTAATAAAGATACCAATTGTCATTCCAAAGACTCCAGCTATTTTTTTTATTCCGAAAAGCTCAGGAATGGATATGTACGGAATAGATAAATTCCACCCACCTAAGTAAAGAACCGTTACGAATAACGAAGAAGCTAATAGATTTAGGTAAGAAGCAAGATAAAATAAACCAAATCTGATACCAGAATATTCGGTTTGATAACCTGCTACTAATTCCTCCTCTGCTTCTGGTAAATCAAAGGGCAATCTCTCACATTCAGCTAGAGAAGAAATTATGAAAACTATAAATCCTATGGGCTGACGCCATAGATTCCACCCCCAAAAGCCATATTTGGACTGTGCTTCAACTATATCAACTGTACTTGAACTGTTAGATAATTATAGTCGATAATAACATTACTGTTTCCATCGCTATTCCAAAACCGTACATGAGACCTCAGCTTCATACGGCTCCTCTATGGCCACAAATAAATGTAAGGACTAGTTCGATATTATCACCCCTTTTCTTTTGGGATAACTAGAATAAAGATATATCAGAGAGTCCGAAATTAAACCAATGGAATTCCGTTTGCTAGAATAAGAAAAAGTGCTTCGGAATTAATCTCATCCCTTATGATAATAAAAATGTATTTTTCTTTGTTCGGTAATAACTCAGCCCTTCAATAAAATACTCGTTATATCAATAAATCTAAAGAATTTAAAGAATTAGGAATTAGTCCATTAATTGTGATAGGAATTCCACCCATATGGATGGGAAAAAAGAATAAATAAATATCTTTTTTTTATTAATTCGATTATTACATTCCATTTCTTTTGTTCCTGTTCTTCTATCTCAGAAGAGGGTACTTTGAAAAAAAAAGAATAAGGGATTAATTCGTTCTGGATAGTCATTTCTTTAATCAGTGAATAGGAGCATACTCTAGATCGGAATCGTAGGGAAGTACTGCTTGATCATTTCTACCAACTTAAAGTCCCTATTTTTATTCGTTTTATAAATTGTAGAAATATCTCTTTTTTTGATACCTTACATTATCTCTATTACTAATCCTTTGTGCACTTTGGTGTTCCTAACCGTCCACTGATTTTTGATTGATCTACGGCATGGTAATAAATACAAGACAGTAATGAAAACTCCATACAGTTGATCTTTTACACCCGCTCCAAGATATGATGACTAATGAAAGAATCTTAATCTTGGGGTAAACAGTTTACACTGCTTATGTTTACTTCAACTTTATTCTTGTACATATGAAATGAGATTTTATCTTCTTACTGCAAACTTCTAAGTTGTTTTGTTTCACTCATATAACTATCTGGTTTAACTCATTGACCCGAATGATGAATAAAAAATAAAATACCTATTCAATACATTACATTCAACTTCTTTCCTTTACTTCTAGGAAAGAAGTATAAAGTTCATGTTCAACGAATCACACGTAGAGATATTGATAACACACATAGAGTTAATGGTATTTCATAACTAATAGATTGAGCAGCAGCTCGTAGACCACCTGAAAAGGAATATTTATTATTCGATCCGTATCCTGACATAAGAAGCCCAATAGGAGCAATACTTGAAATGGCGACCCATAAAAAAACACCTATACTGAGATCGGCTAAAATGAGGCGATACCCAAAAGGAATTACTAAATAACTTAGTAGAATTGATATGACCACTATAGACGGTCCAATACTAAACAAACGAACATCTCCTCTAGATGGGAGAAGGTCTTCTTTAAAAAGTAGTTTAGTTCCATCTGCTAGAGCTTGAAGAATTCCCAAGGGGCCGGCATATTCAGGCCCAATACGTTGTTGTATCGCTGCAGATATTTCTCTTTCTAACCACACAATTACTAGTACCACCTATTGTAATTCCCAATATAAGGGTCAAAATGGGTACAAAGATCCATATGAGTCCATATACTTCTTTTAAGGATTCCGATATAGAAAAAGAATTGATAGTTTGTACTTCTGTCGTATCAATTATCATTTCAACGATCAACCTCTCCCATAATGATATCTATACTACCTAGTATCGTCATGATATCAGCCAATTTCATTCTTTTAACTAGCTGAGGAAGAATTTGCAAATTTATGAAGCCGGGTGGACGAATTTTCCATCTCCAAGGGAAAACACTATTATCTCCTATCAAATAAATTCCTAATTCCCCTTTTGGGGCTTCTACTCTCACGTAAAGTTCTTGTTTCGACAATTCAAAATTGGGTGAAGGTTTTTTACTAATAAATCTATATTCAAAATCATTCCATTCGGAATTTTTTGCTCTATCAAAGCGTCGGACTTCTAAATTCTCATAGGGTCCTCCAGGAATTCCTTCTAGAGCCTGTTGAATTATTTTTATAGATTCCCTCATTTCACCGATTCGTACTAAATAACGAGCTAACGAATCTCCTTCTTTTTGCCATTGGACTTCCCAATCGAATTCATTGTAACACTCATAATTATCAATTTTACGAAGATCCCATTGTGTTCCAGAAGCTCGTAACATCGGTCCTGATAAACCCCAATTTATTGCTTCCTCTCCACCAATAATGCCCACTCCTTCGACTCGCTCCAAAAAAATGGGATTTCGCGTAATGAGTTTTTGATATTCAACAATTCCTGTTAAAAAATAATCGCAAAAATCCAAACATTTATCTATCCAGCCATAAGGTAGATCGGCAGCTACTCCTCCGATGCGGAAATAATTATGCATCATTCGCATACCTGTGGCGGCTTCGAATAAATCATATATCAATTCTCTCTCTCTGAAAATATAGAAAAAGGGAGTCTGCGCGCCGATATCCGCCATAAAAGGCCCAAGCCATAACAAATGAGAAGCTATACGGCTCAGCTCCAGCATAATTACTCTGATATAGCTAGCCCTTTTAGGTACTTGAACATTTTCCAGTTGTTCTGGTGCATTTACCGTTATTGCCTCTGTGAACATAGTAGCTAAATAATCCCAACGTGTTACATAAGGCAGATATTGTATAATTGTTCGGTTTTCCGCTATTTTTTCCATCCCTCTGTGTAAATAGCCCAATATGGGTTCACAGTCAATAACATCTTCACCATCGAGAGTAACGATCAGTCGAAGAACACCATGCATTGATGGGTGGTGAGGACCCATATTAACTATCATGAAATCTTTTTTTGTAGCCGGTACAGTCATATCTTTTCTTCCTTAATTCATTATTTCATGAATTCCTCAAAAAAGTAGGAGGTTCATCAAAATAAAAAATCTAATAACTACTATACTAATTCAAACGATTTAATTAACGATTTTTTGGCTCCCGAATATCCAACTGGTCAATTAATTTCTTATAACGCGCTCTATTTTTCTTTGACAAATAAGCCAGCAGACGTTGACGTTTTCTCAGAATTTTTTGTAGACCTCTTTGTGATAAAAAATCTCTTTTGTGCAATTCCAAATGTGAAGTAAGTCTTCGTATCTTATTGGTGAAACTTAATACTTGAAATTCAACAGAACCCCTGTTTTCTTCTTTTTCTTCTTGTGGAAGAAGTGAAATGAATGAATTTTTGACCATAAAACTTTTTTTATCTTTTTCTTTTCTTTCTTTTCCATGCCATGGATTTTACCGATCAGGAAAAATAAAATAATAATTATTATATTATGTCAATTTTTTTTAATCTAGTACACGCAAAAATTTAGATTTATCCGTTTCTATCTAAATCAAATTTTCCATTTGATTTAGATAGAAAAGAAAAGGATAATATATTTCTGCATTTACGAAAGAGAATGATTTCTTTGCACCTAAAAAGATTCTGTAGATTTCTTTCTAGATTCAATTGAATTGATACACAAGTAAATACGTATCATGTACCAGAACGTAACACACCATATGCGTACATCTTTCGGTTTTTATTTACTGAAAACGGCATGTGATATATAGGAAATATACTATTAAATAATTCTGAATCGTGGATACATACGTATCCTTGACATACTGAAACGACTACCATTATTGGTATCAAACCAATAGCGATTCATACAAGCTAAATCTTCTAATCGGTAATTGGGCCAAAGAAACAATTTGCATTTAATTAATTTATTTAAATCCGTATTAAGACGTTTGTCCTCATTCAAAAATTGTTCAGAGTTTCTTATGTTGTTTTCGTTGCAAAATACTGGATTTCTATTCACAATATCCCGATTATGAGAGTTGAAACAAATTAGAATTCTCAATTCTCTACGACGTCTAGGAGATAGAATATTTTCAGGAACAAAGAAATTATAATGATCTTGATCCCCATTCACAAATATATTGCCATGTCGTCCAGTGGATTTTTTCAAATTATTCTTATCAACATATCTTTTCTTTATGTATTTTCTATTAATTTGGTGTTTACTCTTATCGATCAATGAAATACTTATGGTTTGATATATAATGAATTTTCCATCCCTTCTTAAAGATAGACGAATTGGTTCGATAATTAATATTCCCCTTTTTATTAATTCTGTAAGAGCTAGATCTTTCTGAATCAGCATTACATCCAGATGCATCTCTCCTCTTTGAATCGAGGATATAGCAATTTCCCTTGGATTTATCAATCTAAGTAGGAGACAATATATCCTAACATTATTAATAATTTTTTGATTCAAGGGGTCATCCCATCTTAATTGAAAAATAAAATATTTTTTCAGGAACAAATCTAGTTCTCCTTCCTTATTTTTCTTGGATTGTTTTTTTTTTTTTTTACCTTTTTTAATGTTTGATCTCGTGCAATCCTCTTCAAGATATTCCTTTTGGTTTTGTTTTTGTGGATCTGATACAAGATTTGATTGACCCTCTTTTTCTTGGTTGGAATTTTGAAATTCTATTTTAACGGAATCTTTGATGTTTTGATTTTGACTAATATTTTTTTTATTTTGATTTTGACTAATATTTTTTTTATTTTGATTTTGACTAATATTTTTTTTATTTTGATTTTGACTAATATTTTTTTTATTTTGATTTTGACTAATATTTTTTTTATTTTGATTTTGACTAATATTTTTTTTATTTTGATTTTGACTAATATTTTTTTTATTTTGATTTTGACTAATATTTTTTTCATTTTGATTTTGACTAATATTTTTTTCATTTTGATTTTGACTAATATCATTTTCATAATAAATATTAGAAAGAAGTAATTTGATTGGTATGATCCACGGTTTAATCTTATATGCATCAAAAGGTAACACAAATTCTGGGAAGAACCAAGGTTCTAGATTTGATATGGTAGAATAATTTCGATTCATTCCCATCCAATCAAAAATTTTTTTTTGATGAGTCTTAGTCTTAGTATTTTTATTAGTATTTTTATAAATTTCGGTACCGATATACATATCGGTCCAGTCCTCAATATCACTATTGTTCTCAATATCACTATTGTTCTCAATATCACTATTGTTCTCAATATCACTATTGTTTCTAAGGCAAAAATGAAGAATTCTATAATCCAAATATTTTCTATCCAGATTTTTATGGGTATCAATAAAATATCCTTTTTTTAGGTAATCATCAATAGTCATATTTAGCAATACATAAAACGATTCGGGTTTCAGTGTGTATGAGTCCTTACTATCCCCATAATTTATATATTCATGTGATAAAAGATCATATCTGTAGTGTTTTTTAAATTTTTCTTTTTGACTCATCGATAAATCCACTGCACAAAAATTTTCATTCATGTAATGAATTAATCGGTCTTTTTCTTTTTTATATGAATACAATTTCATTGATTCTTTATTTTGAATAGTACAACGTTGATTGACTCTATTTCGCCATTTTTTCGGTACTAATCGAGACCATTTGCTCCGAGAAAAATTATATTGATAATGACCCTTTAACCAGTTTTTCCATTTATTCATTCCAGACTTATTAATTTTCTTATGCCTTGATTTGGAATCAAACCTTGATTTGGAATCAAATATTCCTCGTGTCATACAATAATACTTTATCTTGTCTTTAATAAAAGGATAGGTCCCGTGATCGTGATATTGAAGTACAGATCTCAGGTGATGGTTGTTAAATAATTGGGTTTGTGACAATTTGTAAAATACATATGCTTGGGACAAGGAAGATAAGTCGTGATAAGTGTTTAAATCATTTCTAATATTAGGATTAGAAAAGGACTTTTTTATAGTCGAAATAAAGTTCATTGTATCTTGATCTGTTTCATCAATTCCTTCTTGATTTCTTTCATCGTTGTAAATGGATTCATTGATAATTGTTTTTTTTAAAAGTTGTGCATTAACCTTAGAAATGGTAACCATACATTGCAAGATATCTATGTATATTTTTTCAATGAAAGATTTCATAAAATAATGTGATTTGCGTATTAATCGGGTATTTTTTCTTTGAAGTATCTGCCAAATATGTTTTTGTAATTCCGGTCTTTTATCATGATAGGCTAGAACTATTTTCTTCTTGTCTTTTGTGATTCCTTCTATTTGATTCCTTATTGTGATTGTCTTATCAGCAAGATCTTTCATTTTTTTTTCTATGAGTAAATAATTTGTCCAATTCATAGATCGAATTTGAATGGTCGATTCGTGAATAATCTGATTATTTTTTTTTGAATCTTTTGCATTTTCATTTGGTTCATGTACTTTTCCCTTCCTCAATTCAAATAAAGAAATTTGGTTCACTTTTTCAAGTTTCTTCATTATTCGTTTTAGAACTAGAACTGTTCGTTTTAGAACTAGAACTATTCGTTTTAGAACTAGAACTATTCGTTTTAGAACTCGTTTTAGAACTCGTTTTAGAACTAGAACTATTTTGATGACCCATCTTTTTTTTTCTTTTGAAACTTTTAGAGAGTTCTTTTTTACTTTTCTAATTTTTTTTTTGAGTTCCTTATATATGGGTTCAAAAAAAGAAGGTTGCTTTCGGGGAGAACCAAAAGGGAGTTCCGTTTCCATTCCCCAAACTGTTAAAAAACAAAAATTTTCTTTTTTTCCTTTTTTTTTCATTGGATCTCCATGATGAGATCGTATTTTAGATCTTCGCCAAGGTTTTAAACGAAAAGGAAATAAAATCTTTATCTGAATACCATCTGTTAACCAATCTTGGGGAAATTCTGTTTCTGATAATGGAACACCATTATAGGTGCATTTAACATGTATTTCTCTATTCCATTCCTTCAAATCCTCATACCACTCGGGGAATTGGAATAATAACATACGTCCAATATTTTTAGCTATTATCAATGAAGGCAATACAATGTTTTTTCTAAAAAAAGATTGGGTTATCAGCATCAAACCTCTTATTGCTTGAGCAAATATAATGCTATCCCAAATTTCTGATATTGTTATCCGTTCATCTTCCTCTTTTTTTTTTTTCTCCTCGTCTTTTTTTTTCCCAGTGTTTGTCTCTTCCTCTTCCTCCTCAAAGTCGGAAGTTTCGGATTCTGGGTTTCCCCCCACGGAATTCCTAAAAATAAGATTAATTATTCGATATCTATATCTATCAAAAAAAGAAAAAAAAAAGACTTTGTCTATTCGATCCAAAAAAAGCGGGGAATGAACATTTGTTTGAAATATTTCCCAAATAACTGTTTTACGTCTTTGAGCACGCATGGATCCTTGGATTATACCCCGATTAAAATCTGGTTGTTGCGAATAACGTATCAAAGCCACCTCTTCTGCTTCTGCTTCTGCTTCTGCTTCTGCTTCTGCTTGATCAATATTATCAGTATCGGTATCCAGATTTTTATCAGTATAGATCACCACCCGTTTCGCTTTTCTTGAACAAATTTCATAATCTTCCTTCTGTTCTTCTCCATTTTCTTGATCCAGTCCTTCTAATTCATCGGTCAATTTGTATGACCATCGAGGAACCTTTTTACTGATTTCTTCTATTCCAATGGATTTTTTTTCTTCTATTCCAATGGATTTTTTTTCTTCTATTCCAATGGATTTTTTTTCAGTTGTTGTTTGATCATTTGGATTGGTTGTAATTATGTCGAATACAAATCTCAAGGATTTTGCTTTACTTTCTGAATTAATTCTTCTTTCTTCTTCCAATAAAAATAAAGAAGATTCATCGATTGACGTTAAGAAATTAACAATATAATTAAATGATGATTTCTCATCAAGCGGATTCTTTT
>NW_027020934.1:0-12500 GCF_036884655.1 Musa acuminata AAA Group
TTGAGCATGAGCACCCGAGCCTAGTCACTGAAGTAAACAAGTCAGTCCACCACCCTAACCTGAACTACCGGTCTTAAACTCTCCCTTTCTACTCTCACCTGGACTACCGGGGTTTCATAAATTGATCTGTCTCTCGGAGCCATCTAGCAGGGGCCAAGTAACTACTAATGTGTAGCGGCTGTCCCTTCCGGTTTCCTATATGAGGAAAGTGCAAATTATCATCTATTTTTTCCTTCCTAATGTATACTGAGTTTGTATCGAAAAAAGATGAGTAGTTTTCTAGACCTGAACAGCGGCCCTGCCGTTCCTATAGCTCGCTACCGCGCCTAGATCGGCTTGGTCATTAGCAGTGTCTTGGCTGAATTTGATCATTTCTTGGATTACAATACCCTAGCCCGACCCCAGTAATAGAATGAGTAGTTGAGGTCACCACCCGGCACAAGTATTTCCTACCTAACAAGTATTTCCTACCTACCCTACCCTAAAAGATGGTACTCTCTGGAACTCCCCGAGCCTAACAAGCAAGTCATTCCACCAGCCCTACCCGGAGACAAAGTCAGTGAGCTGCTCGCAACAAGTCAAGTTTTTGGCAAGAAGATCCTCTGCGCTCTTCTCTTAATTGAGAAAATGAGGCTTGAAGCACCCGAACACAGGAACTGTTATAACCGCCAAGCTACAACTACTGGACTTTAACCCTCAACTATACTTGCTGTAAACTTTACCTCTGTTCTTCTCCTATAACTCCGGCTCTCATCTCTGTGAACTCAAGCTCTTTTCTATACCTATGGGTAGCTGGCAACTCAACCTCTTCTATTGCTCTCATCTAATCGCTCCTCTCCTAAACTCTTCCCTGTCAACTGCTTCATCGCTAACACCCGGGGGCAACTACTACAAAGGCAAAGAGACAAACAGACAGCTTTGAAGTAGGGGCAAGCAACGTAGCTGCAACTACGCCCTGTTTTATAGGCTTAAAAGGAATGATTTCGCATCGCCAAGATGTTTTGAATGTCATTTCCCATCAAACCCCATAAGTGACCAAGCAACTACTAATGTTGCGCGGTAGGGAGCTAAAACTAGTGCATTTCTTCCTATCATCTTTACCCTCTGGCTCTGTCAACTAATTCTGATTTCTGAACTTAACTTCAAGTCCACCAAGGAACTGCTAATGTGTAGCGGTAGCGAGCTAAAAACGGGAGCTACACTTAGTATATAGTCCAAGTTTTGTCCTGTACCACTTATATATCTGCCACTCTACCACTTAGGGCTTCAAAGCTAGATCCTTATCCGCCAAGCTACGTATACAAAGGCAAAGAAAATCATAAATATGTTCTAATGATAATAAATATGTTCTAATGAATTATGACAATTCCTGTTTAGGCCTGCGGGAGCTCCTTCTCCTTGTCGTTGAGTTCTGTTATTGGCAGTTGGGCCAAAGTCAACTTCTTGTGTCGGTGCTGTAGCTCAAAGTCGTTTAGTTCGGGTCGATAACACCCCTGAACAGGAAGAGAAACAAGGTATTCTATCTAATGTCAGTGAAACAATAACTTCTCTCGAAGACAACACTAGAACTAGGCGAACAGAACTATACTAGGGCTTTTGGAACTCTATCACAAGGGGCTACTACAGCATCAACACAATCACCTACTTAAACGAAAACAACCCTTTCTTAACCGACAACCGACTTACTATAAGGAAGAGCAGCCCTGCCGCGCAACTAACTATGTTGCTTGGCCCTTTCCATACATACTTACTAATTTCCCCGACCCTAACAAGTAAGTCAACTACCCTCGCATCAAAGCCGATACTTTATTCTCTTCTTGACGACCCGACCTCCAGTGTTAACGTCTACCTCGATTCTTGTTCTTCTCACTCTCTTCTGGCAACTGACAACAAATCATTTTGAAACGTCAACTTAGCCTCCAACTCTGCCCCGACCTCTAGTAACGTTAGAGTGGAAAGAGCAGAAGCCGGAAGTACTGAATGCGAAAGGGGAGTTCTTGTGCTCGTTAAGTCGGAGACAACGAAATAAAGGATCTGAAACTCATTACTAATTCTTATAGGAGCGGTACCTATGCTATATTAATATGAATTCTTAAAGGACGGGTGGATATTCAGTCCCTGCCCCTGAACTGTCTCTTTGAACTCTGTCTTGTCTACTTGCCTGATAGCGACCAAGGGGAACTCCTGCCGCGTAACATTAGCCCACTGCCGCGGCACATTAGCAGTGCCTTGGCGGCCGGTATTTTGGATAGCAATTCCAGAGGATAGGTCGGCTTTGTAAGCTATGAAAGTCTAGTTCTTGCCCCTTCAAGTAGTGCTCCAGTTTCATATGTATTTGTAGACATCGGAGAGGTGGGCCCTTATTGTAAGTTGTTCACACTTATAAGAGTTAGGGTCGGGTCAAGTACTGGCGAGGAAGCGAGGTATCTTCCACTGAGGAATACAGATAAGGTAGTAAAGAGAAGAGATGCAGCTAGATCATAAGCAGTTGATGGAATAGAGTAGAGGCCTTTCCCTTCTCATGAAACACAAGCGCCCGAACTGACCTCTAATCTCATGTTTGAGCACCTGACCCGACAGCAGCTGACCTTGCAGACCTCGACTCAGGCTCATCTCATCTCTTAGATAAGACTTCTGGCTACCCCGGGGCTCCTGCCGCTCTGTGTTCGGTGTTTTGAATGTGAATTCCCATAAGAGGTGTGTAACAGCTGTTCTAGTGCATTTCTTCCTATCATCTTTACCCTATTGCTCTGCTCGGCTCTGTCAACTACTACTGTTATTGCTCATCCACCTCAGACTACTCATACAGATGCAACTGGGGATGAAACAAGGTATTAAATAAGAACTCGAGCAGGACTACCGGTCTGAAGACTAGATAGCTTCTTTCCTTGCCTACCTCGACTCTGGACTAGCTTCAATTACAATAAGGGCCTTATTCTTATTATCTTATTAGTAGATGGTAGTAGTTTCTTGTAGAATCAGTTGGTGTTGGCTAAAGTCCAGGGCAAGTAAAAGTGGAATCCCCTGTCACTTATGGGCTTGCTTGTTTCGATCTGTAAGTAAAGAGTTTCGCCTATTGGACGTGGGTGCCCATTATGGGTGCCGTTTTGCCTAGTAGTGGATAGTTGGTAGCTTGTATGTCTGCTCTGCTTGTTTGCTCTTTCTCGAAAGTAGTCAAGTATGGTTATTACAAATATTCTCAGCATATAAGAATGAGAAACCTATATCAGAATTAGAAACAGTAGGAACAGGTTATTACCAATATTCCTAGAACTCCCCAGATTCCGTTTCTTCTAGCTTCGAGTGAAATTATGTATTTGTTGTATTAGTGGCCCTTATATGAAGTTGGTATCGCAGCCATAGGTAAGTAAGAGGCATAGGATATCAGAGTTGCGGGATGTAGGATAAGAGGTATACCTCATGAAGTGAATAGTTGACAGAGGAGCGGGGTCTCATGCTGGGCTTGTTTCAAGTAGTAGTCCATTTTCATCTGTATTAGTTGTGACCATAGGAGTAGCTGGCCAAGTCACTGAAGTTGACAAGTAGTGATCTGGTCCTGTTGAGAGGTCGGGTAGGCTTGCTGGGTGTTAGATTAGAGATGAGAAAGCTGCTTCTGATCTTGGGTGTTGTTAGAGATGATAGAGAAAGTCAGTAAAGTAGATTTCTGTTCTTGTGTCGGGTAGGGGAAGGGGAGTTCAGGCTAGAGAGGTCGGGTGCCAGTACTGTAGTATACGCTTGTCTCCTCTCTTTATTATGTAGTTAATTCCTTTCTTTGCCTTTGTAGTAGTTGATTGAGTTAGATGAGCCAGAGTCAAGGTAGGCGTTAACACTAGAGGTGGGGTTCGCTAGTGGGCAAGCGAGTAGGTTCTTTCTAAAGAATAGAGTTTGAGAGTATACTTAACACCTTAGGAATTGAGAAACAAAGCCGAAAAGGCCAAGGAACTACTAATGTTCCGCGGCAGCAGGTAACAGTTATTACGAAGTTATTACAAAAGATGTGTTTGTCTTTCCCGTCTACTAACACACTACACAAACAGTAGGGGAAAACAGCGGAGAACTTAGAATCTCTATATATAGATATAGGAAAACACGAGTAACACAAGAGCAGGCAATTGATTGAGTCGACAACACCACCGCTTGCTGATGATCCTAGAACCAGAACGGGACTTTCTCCTTGACCCATTAACGGAAGGGCTGGACTACTACTACCAGGGGAAAGCATCTACTTCCGAATTGTAACGCGAGGAAAGGAAGCTAGTAGGAGAGGAAGTTAGTCAAGTAATCAATAACAGAGGCCCTTATAGTCAGTTAAGGAAAGAAACTCAATCAGCAGGAGCTAGCGAAGGCCTAGTATCTCATTCGGGAAGGGAGTTCATCACTAGGGAGTCGGAAACATAAGGTAGTTGCTTGGCTGATAGCCATTAGTATAGGCTCCTCTAGTAAGTTAGTGACTTTCCTACTTACTTGTTGAATTATTTCACGGAGCTTCTTTCGACTTAATATAAGGGAAACTAACCTATCCTTGCTTTCTCACTGGACTTGGAGGAGGACTTACTTAACCTACCTTAAAGTATCATTGGTATAGTCTCTCTTCGGGGAAGCCTTACTGAGTAGGGGCTTACTCTCTAGGGAATAGTTGCAAGAGTGAAAAGAAAGAGCATAAGTGGAAGTCGAGGTAGAGCCATTACTAGATCATCGGGGAAGCCTTACTAAGTAGCGGGAAGGGCCAAGCAACTTCTACAAAAGGCCAAGCAACTACTACTGACCAAGGCCTACCACCTTAACTGGTTCTCTTGCCGGATCCTACCTATAATAAGTGCCCGACCCGACCTCTCGACTTCTAGAAACCCGACCTATCTACTTGAAGTGAAGCACCGAACCAGCCTCTCCTCTTACCTGGCTACTAGCCAATCTCTCTCCTCTGTAAACTAAGTAAGTAAACCTACCCGCAAAGTCAGTAAACAAGTCATTCAACAAGCCCTGCATGCAAGGGTCGAAAGCCTAGAACAACTACTCGGTACCCTGCCTTACTTTAGCCTAGAACAACTACTCGGTTAAGCCTTTCACTCAAGGGACAATACACTACTACAAAGGCATTAACCTGGTATTGAACTATCTCCTGGTATTGAAGTTTTGAATTGCATAGAAAAAACATCATAGAAGTGGATCGATCTATTAGCTAAAACCACCTCACTGCCTTTTTGATCGGTAAAACGCCAAATGCTCATCAAAAGTAGGTACTTCATTCAGTAGGGAATTTCCCAATGCTAGTGATAGTTCTAGGTCAAGGTAAAGTTTCATCAATATTTGTTTACAGAGGGGAGGTGGGCAAGAAAAAGGAGTTCATTACTAGGGATATCCGGAGTGGAAGACCCTTCCCTTATGATTAGTATCTTAGAAGCAGGACCCTTACTAATAATTTAGAGTACACGCTATTCCGATAACGAATACCCCATTTGATAGGCAAAAAAGCAATTGAAAGCGGGTTTTCTCTCTTCCTAGGGCATTTCCCATAAAACAGAATAAGTGCACAGTGCAGTTCGAGTTCATATTACACCGCACCGGTAAGTCACTTATCATTACTAGCGGCAGTTTCGCTATGTTTCCCCCCGCATCTAGTATAAGGTGTAGTAGTTCTGGGTGGATCTACGATAAAGAAGCTGGGTTAGTTACCTATCGCTCTTAACAAGACTAAGGAAAGACAGAAATCAAGAAATCAATAAATATATTCTAAAGAAAGAAATCAAGAAATCAATTGAACTCCTGCTCTGGTAGGCATGAAAAGGAAAAGAGATGATCTTAACCTTCTGTATAGTATTCGACTCGGGATTAAACTAGTCGTTGCTTGGCCCGAGCATCAGCCCGACGATACCCCTTAGCTTCAGTCTGAGAGGCAATGGTTAGAGACCTTAGACCTTAGTAGCCATCCCATACTAGTAATACCTAGCACATCAGCCTTAGTACCTTTGCTTTAAGCCTGAGTCCCACTAGCTCCACTCCTGACCTATGGCTCATCTACCGGAAGTCAACTAATCACTCTAGTTCGTTTTCGACTTGAATTATTACTTTCCCCCCAGCGGGTTGAAATCTTTGGACAGGCAGGGCCGCTCTCGCTCGGGCATGTCTTTCCTTTCAGTAGGCCTACCTTTCCTTGTTTTAATATCTGACTTCTAAGTGCAAATCTATACTATCAGACCGAACACCGAGGGCACATACTACACTGCCTTTACTCGATCTCATTCTCGCTATCCTTTACTGAAGTCTGTCTCTCTCCTCTCGTTATGCCGCGACTTCCTTACATTCTTTTATGCCCAAGTGCGAGGCTTCCACTGGTTAGTATATAGAATCGGTTATGTCATGAATAGCCTATATAGTATGGTATGGTCCGGGGAGTCTGGTATGCTCCGGTGCATTTACAGAATTCAAATATACAAAAAGAAAGAACGGTCGGTGTGGGAACTATATAAGAATGAAGTTTGATGTGTATTTTCAGAATTCCCTGAGTGAGCCCGGAAAGGGAGGTGTTTTAACAAGAAAGAGGGAAACCCATTAGTAAGTTGTCTTGTTAGGAGCTATACTTTTGATGTATATTAGGCTGTTTGTGCCGATGTATTGGTTGCTCATTGGTTTAACTACTCCTTCTTCCGTGTACCTACTCATGGGCTACCCATTGGTGTATTGGTTTACTGCATGAGTGATAATAATAATAAGTAATTGGACTAGCGCTAACAATAAGCAAACTACCCTATAATAAAGTCACTAACTACTATGGGAATCAAACAACGATTGATGAAACTTCGATTCTTTAAGCTACTGATCTAGAGCCTTACTCGTCGGGGAGTCAACTCGGCTTCGGCTTCTTAATAAGATCAAACTCGAACAGGACAACTACTACTGGACTAACACCCGAACCCACTTCTTTACTTATAGCTTCAAAGCCTCTCCTCTGACTCTTTGAACTAAGGCTTTCAGCACCTTTCCTTTCCTTTACCTTTCAAGCTTACTTTACTCTTTCCTATTACTCTATTCTTGTTGGCTTTCTTATGTAGGATCAAGTTTGGATATCACCTCTTTTCTCATGCCCACTACTGGGTTAAGTAGAAAGTCCGTAAGAAATAAGATGCTTTACCTGAATGACATTCCTTATCTCTCGGCCAAAGGTGGTGCCAGGGTTTGGGATGCCCTCACTTCCTCTCCTACTCCGGAACTATCACCGGGCGCTTGGATATACATTCCTTGCTTCTATGACCGTGAAAACATATACGAAGACAGTTAAGCTCCAAAAAACAGGACTTGTAATGAAAAGAGTGGAGCGGCCCTGCCGCGCAACGTTAGTAGTTGCTTGGCCTATTGCGGGTCAGATGGCAAGGAAAAAGGCTAAACCGAGTTTCCTCTTTGAAAGAAATCAATCCACCAAGCGACTAGGGGCAGGGTTAAGGGAATAAAGTACTGGCTTATATATAAGCCTTAAGGGAATGTGCGGGAAGGGCAGAAAGATCAGACTTAGTTTCAATAGAAGGGAAAGATCTGACTTAGTGGAAAGAGCCATAGAGGGATAGGGATATCCTAAGTGACTTTCGAGTCTACCAGATCAGATGCTTTTCAATTTCAATCTCATTCTGCAATTAGATGAGATGCTCTAGTCCAGAGGAAAGGTAGGCGCGCTTGGAGCTTCTCAATGGAATTCTTCACTAAAGTTAGATGTTATTGGTTTCATTTCATTCTCCACTGCGGAAGTCAAGTATCCAGGAGTTGGCGCGGAAGCATAAGATGGATATGGATCTTAAGTGGGATAAGGATCTTAAGTGGGATAAGGATCCGGAGAAGAATTCGAAGATGTGGAATTAGATTCAAAAGATGGGTAAGCTGTTTATTGACTTCTTTCTACGCCTGAGCTCACTAACGCCGATGAAGAACAGTAGTTGTTGCTAAGTAGACTTGGCCATCCGTGGTTGCTTGTCGGACTCGGTAACAACAGGTTAACACATATTAATGGAGTTTTGCCCAATTCTGGCTTTTTGAGTAGTAGCTTGGTGGCTTAAACAACGAAAAGGGGTTGGTTGTTACTTCTTGTCTTCTTGTTCGCCCTGTTCCACTTTCAGAATAGTATTGCAGGTCTTACTGCTCGACCTATAACTACTCGATCCGATCTAATTCCTTTGCAGGCTTTGGAGTGTCCTGTTACCAGATTGATCTTCCATACTCGGTATCTAAAATGACGGACTAATCTTTATATGTGAGTAACCATCTAGATGAAATTCCTGGAATGGTTCAATGCTGTTGTTTGATACCTTGGAGCCAGATAAACAAGTACTACGCCTGCTCCACTCTTTCTATTACAATAGATGTATTCTGGAGCCTCACTCGGTCTAGATGTTGCTGTATCAGGGGAGAAGAAGAGACTTATATATACCGGCAAGCGGATAGCTTTACTTTTGGATAAGTGGGGGCGCCAAGCTACTACTACATTTTGGTGTTCGTGAGATAGAAGAGGTAACTAACCATGTGCTCCTTCTGTTCGTATTTAAGATTATTACAGTTCCTGCTCCTAGGTGCGTGGTTTAATTAATTCCACTACAAGAATGGGTTCCACTACAATAATGAGTTCAACTACAAGAGGAGCTAGTTCCACGCCCCTACCACCCCTTTTCGCTTCGTTTAGGTTCAACTCCTCTATAGTGATATGGTTAATGGAAATAACCCCCTTTTTCAATGCATTTTGCCTAAGAGCATTCCCGCTCATCTAACGTTGTAATTAGACGCCCTTTAATCACATATCAGCAGTCGGCGCAGGGCAGCTAGCACCATTGAGGGAAAGGAAGCAACCCTTTAATCACATATCGGAACCAACATATACTAATACTGATTCCATTCCACCTGTACTATACTTATATAAACCCTTTCTCCACCTGTACTATACTTATATAAGCCCTTTCATAGAAGGGACCCTCTCTCTACATTATGATTCTTTACAACCCAATCCCGGAAAGCTGGGTTGGCGCTTCAAGGAGAAAGAATGGAATTTGGCTTTCTTCAGGCAGGGAAAGAATATGACGTGCACATCATCTAAAGTAGGGGACATGATTGAAACAAGTACTGTGGTAAAGCTGTGATAGGACTGAATCTACCCGTTCATCCAATAAAGAGAAGAACCTAAATAGACCCATAGCAGCAATGGGCACAGTTATAGAATCCATTGATTATTTACCGGCCTTTATGACCTTAGGCCTGCTCGATGGAATTAACCATAGCAATTGGCTGGCACAGTTATAGAATATATTGATTATTGCCCGGCTAACGCACTCTCCAAAGCTCTCACCTCTTAGCCTAAAAAAGCGCTCTATTCGCTTAGCCTAAAAAAGCACTATTCGCCGTCTCACTTGAAAACGAAAGCTGTTACCGATCCCTTGATCATATCAAAAAGAGCTATTCGCATTCGCGCCTCACTTGAAAACTAAGGCTGTTACCGATCCCTTGATCATAGTTAGTATATCGAATATAATTGAGCCCCTACTTACTAAATATCAGAATTATTACACCCAATAATAGAGACTAGCTGATTGAGTTCGCCATCGTCCCCATCACTACATTATATCCCGTTACCCTGACTCTAACCATTCTATCCCTTTACCCTGACTCTAACATATGATCTGTGGCCTGATTCACCCACATGGAAAGTGCTTTTTTCGCTTCTTTCACCCTAATCCTTTAATCACATATCTTCACACGAACCCAATACACTAGGAAGAGTTTCCGTCAAGCAAGGAATCCTTACCACACTTACTAGTTCGGATACCGGCGTAGACTGTGATGAATCGAGTGAGCAGTATATTATATGAATATGAAATAGTTAGTTCCTGAACACAGGACTTATTATAACAATTCCTTTCTTTTACAGTTATGTAGTACTCATGTTTCCTCTCATTAGAACATATTTCTGGAGTTCCCTCCGATTCTAGCTTTTGTCACTCCACTTTGTCTACGTAGCTTGTCGTCTTGTCTGGTGGATCGAGTACTAACATAAAAACAAGTCATTCACCAGTGCCTAATCAAACTAAATCCAAAAGCTAACAAGGATGAAATGCAAAAGGAAGGTTCGGAACAATCAATTGAATTCTTTATTCCCGGGGGCCGTTCCCATTCTGCCTTTCCTGTCTATCGGTATGTCCCTCCTTGGTTTTATTCTATATCTTAGAACGAATATTCTTTATTGGAACTGTTATCCATCAAACCGCTATTACTGTATTTGATTCGAAAAATGCCTATAGACCCCCTGGCTCCTCATTCTTTAGCTGCTGATCCGCGTCCTTGTTTTAAGTATGGAACTGCCGCCTTGCATTCCTGTGTATCAGACCTTAGTTGTTAGTTGCAAACTGACCTTCTCGATATCAATTCTGGAGTTTGGGCTTCGACCTGCCTATCCTTGCCTTTCAACTGAAGGGTGCCAATTCGCCGTGTAAACTCAGAACTAGTGCTTTGAACTCTTAAGCTACCGATCTCATACCTGTAGTTGTACCAGAACTGCCCTCCTTTCTTTAATGAATTACCTATCTTTGATTCTTTCACTAAGGGGAAAGGAACGAAAACAGGTATACGAACACAGGACTTGTTTAAAACTAGCGGAGAAAGGAACGAAAACAGGCGGACACAGGACTTGTAACAACTTTAGCCGAGCAAACAGGACTTGGTTCTGATGCTTACTAGTGGAATTCTTATCTTATACTATAGCTGCGGGGAATTTCTACCTGAGTGTTAGGATCGGAGTGGGATCGGAGCTCTTCTGTTCTCTTATATATAAGATATAATGAAAGTGAAATGAAAGTCCTAATTCCGGTAGATGAGCCATAACAGTATTAGTTTACTTTGGTAGATGAGCCATAACTTTCTTTGTTGACAGCAGGGTTGTAGTCCTGTTCGAGTGAGAGTTTCAGACCGGTCCCTTAGTTACGGAAGTAGGGATGCAGTGAAGCAAGGAGAGTTATCAGAGCAATCCAATCCATAGTTCTTAAAGAAGAAAGTATCGGCTTTGAGGCTAGGCAGAAGCACTAACTGAGTGGAGTTCAAAGAGACAGAGTTAGGTTGTTTTAGGGTCAAGAGTACAGAGCCATTGTTGAGGCCGGGTCGGATGCTCAAACATTAGATTAGAGGTTGGGTGCCAGTACTGTAGTATACGCTTGTCTCCTCTCTTTATTATGTAGTTAATTCCTTTCTTTGCCTTTGTAGTAGTTGATTGAGTTAGATGAGCCAGAGTCAAGGTAGGCGTTAACACTAGAGGTGGGGTTCGCTAGTGGGCAAGCGAGTAGGTTCTTTCTAAAGAATAGAGTTTGAGAGTATACTTAACACCTTAGGAATTGAGAAACAAAGGCGAAAACAAAGAGAGATTTATCATGTACCTACTCAGTACAGACACAGTAGAGAAATAGTAGGGGAAATTCTATATTATCTTTATATAGTAAACCAGAAGAAACAGAATTAGGATATAGGTTAGGTTAGAGATAGAAGCAGGAGCTAGATCAGATACTTAATTAAGTACAGGCGAGGAAGCTATAAGTACTAAAGTCTCGGTTGAAGCTGCCCTAAGCCAAAGGAGAAGTCAAAGCAGTAGCTCTAGGTCGAGGCCTCTATAAGAAGTAGGTTCGGTTGTTGGCTTTCACACCGGATTGAACAGTAGGAGTGAGTTCCAAAGTAGAAAGGGCTAGTCGCTTCAGTAAACAGTGAATAGAGATTCGTACCAATGCTTAGTATTTGTAGGAGAGTATTTGAAACTGTTCCCTTATTCTTATTAGTTGACAGAGCCGAGCCTGTAGTTTTAGAGTTGAATCCCAAACAAGTAGTACTGGCTAAGTAGACGAAGCTATCAAAAATCCCGGTAGTAAGGGTAGGGGCTAAGAATTCCAGTAGTAAGGGTAGGGGCTAAGAATTCCACTCAGTAGTAACAGATTGGTAGTCAAAGAATAAAACTCAGTAGTAACAGTAGAGGTGTACTTAGTTGGAGGCTTTGAGGCAGGGTGCTTAGTTAGAGGCTTTTCAACAGGAATGGGAGCCTTGTTTCCGGGGTTTAGTGACAGTGACTAGGCGGGTTCTTGATAAATACTGAGTTGAATCCCTTGTTTCATCAGTAGTAGTGGACAGAGTAGTGAAAGGCTTTACCGAGTCTACGGAATGAATCTCTTTGGGTAGTGAAATCCCCAACCAGTATAGTAGTCGAGCCATAGTTGAGGTCGGAAAGGGAATCAAGATCTTACGTAGTTTCAATTGACAGAGCAAGAGAGGGCAGGGTTGGGAAAACTTGCTTTGTCGTCAACTCGGGCTTCGAATTAGATACAAAGGACAGGTCTTCTTCTCTGGATAAGGTATTTAATGAAACAACTCTATTCTTGTCTCCTGTAAGCTCCTATAGTGCATTTATGACTACAATCTTTATGGTCAAGAGAAGCAAGCGGTATAGTCTAATAGCCTTCTTCAGCCTTACCTTCACCTTAATGGCACATTTATTGAGC
>NW_027020934.1:17500-40000 GCF_036884655.1 Musa acuminata AAA Group
TTGGCCTTTCACCCCTAGCCACAAGTCATCCCCGTATTTTGCCACATACGTGGGTTCGGTCCTCCAAGGCCTGTGTGAGCTCTCTTCAACCTGCTCATGGCTAGATCGATCGGTTTCGGGTCAAATAGGAAGAACTAGAATCTTATATCTCTGGAAAGCGCCTACACCTAATGGCTTAAGCCGCTGTTCCCATTTCCTCGCTGACCCATCATGCAAAAGGTACGCCGTTAGAGTGAGTGCGCTCTGCTCCTTCGACTGATTGTTTGCATCGGATCTCAGGTTATCTATTGCACTCCCCGATTGGGGTTCTTTTCACCTTTCCCTCACGGTACTTGTACGCTATTGGTCATTGAGGAATACTTAGGCTTAGAGGGTGGTCCCCCTTTCTCGCGTAAAAGCGATCATCATTCGAACACGCCGCGTTTTACTGGGAAGGATCGAACCATGGGAACGAATGAACAGGGCTATCACCTTCTTTGGCCAGATCTTCCAACCTTTTATGAAACAAGTTCACTGCGCGCCCCACCACGTAAGTCCTGTGTTGCCTACGCTTGCGCCCCAAAGCGGTTGCTGACTTTGTACAACTCTGTAGGGCGTGGTAAGGCAAGACTGCCTACGCTTGCTGCTAGCTGGTTTTTCCATCATCCAATCCACATTGAATGAAACTGCTTGAGGATTGAAACCCTTGTTCCGCTCTCGCTCGCCGCTACTAACGGGGTCTCGGTTGATTTTCCTTCCTTTAGCTACTGAGATGTTTCAGTTCGCTAAGTTTGAAAAGTCCAAAGAGCGCAGACTAGCCACGGAGCTTGGATATGGTTTCCCGATCGGAGATCCATGGATCACAGACGCTCTCTCTCCCCATGGCCTTTCGCCTTTGAAAGCGTCCTTCCTTCTCAATGCCCGGGCATCCATCCAATGCATTATTTTCGATAGCTTTAGAATAGAAAGTGGACTTAACACCCATAGAATCTAGATTGAACACAGAAAACACGAACCACCTCTATTCAGTACTTGTGCACCGCTTATGATACAAAAGTGACTTATAATAGAAGTATTGTCTTTAATGATAATGATCTGAGAAAAGTGTGTGCGAAGTTGACTCTGGTACCATGAAATACCTGAGAAAGAAAGGGAGACTTAGATGCCAGGGTAGCGGACTGGAAGGCATTAGTTCCAGTTTGAAGCTTAACCCATAGGAGTGGTAGAGCAGGAAATAAGCCGGCGATAAAGGAGTGGTAGAGCAGGAAATAAGCCTAAGATAAAGGAGCGGTAACGCAGCTAAAGAGCAAGATTGATTACCCAGAGAGTAAGGCTTAAGGTCCTTTTAGTTGAAGTTTGATCCAATGTTAGGGTAGCTGGGTCTGGTGAGATAACTAGTAAGGCTTTGGGACGGTATTGTCAGTTTGCAAACGAGCGAGTAAGGATCAGGTTCAGTAACTATAGCCTGAAAAAAGAAGTGGAGCGGGCGAGGGCCAAGGTTTGGTTCCGATACTGCTTAGGGGCATTCTGAGTCTATCTAGCACTGGTTCAAGTCTGGCTTTTAGGTGTTTGTTCCTTAAAGAAAGAGTTTCGCAGGGAGGTGTGTTAGTTAGGGAAAGCATAGATTGAGTTGAGAGTTCACCGTTTGCACCATTTTCTATTCTTTATAGTTTCACAGTGAGGTGTTGTTATTGGATTCTATAAGTGGAACGCAACATTCTCCTCTCCTCTTTTGTGCACTCAATTCTTAATACTGAGAAAGTCTCTTAAAGGATGCAAAGCTGTTTGTTTACGCTATTCTGTATGTGTATAGCTCTATGGAATTCTATAAGCAAAGGAACAAGTCTACAAGCAAGTCAACAACCTTTAGGCAAGAAGTCAACTGAAACTCTCATTCACTTGGCGCAACAGCCTTTGAGCTAGAACACCAACAAAATAACTTATACCTATATCCACTTAGCGCTTTCAATCCCTTCCCTTATATCGCTATGTGAACCTTTCTTTCGAGTGCTTTAAGCTCTGTTCCACTAATTGGATAGGTAATCCCATCATTTCAGACTCAAAAAGCCGTGGAAGTGCATTTCTTCTTTTTCTAACAGAGACCCTTGCCTTCTAAAGCGCCCAAGGCTCTTAGCACCTTACTTATGGCTTCCTTGCCAGTCGAACCGAACAAAGGACTTGCACCGCTACACCGAGCTTACCCGCTACACTTAATCTATCTCTTATTACAGGATTATAGACTAGAAGTTATCGCAACAAAGAATGAATGGAATCTATCTATTCCCGTTCGCGCATCAATACTATATTCTTTTGACCTTAATCAAACTGTTCCTTACTTACTGCTTCCCGCAACTGAACAAGTAGATCACTGTCGTACCCGACCTAAACTTGACTTTATGAATCGATTGTTGCAGCAAATAATCCAATCTTCTCTTATAACTGGGGGGACATTAGCTATATCAAATCAAACCTTAGAACGTACATTAGATAGAAGAGGATAACCAACCATAGAGCATAGCTTTCCTTTTGCTTCAACTGACTCTGGACTTTTATCTAGAGAACATAGCTCACCTTTTGCTTCAACTGACTCTGGACTTTTATCTAGAGAACATAGCTCACCTTTACTCCAATTACAGCGGATTCTCTCGCATCCGAAAACGGAAACTGGCAGAACTCCTAATAACTCCCTGACTTGACGTTAAGGGTGAAAAACCCCAATGGCGATTCCTAAGCTCACAAGGCGGTGGCTATCAAAGTATTGTAGGGTGTATGCGGGTCCCTCAGAGCGATTGAGAAGGAAGAAACACCCTTCACCTCACAGCCGATCTGCTTAAAATTCGTATTAGTCGATGTTGTTGTTGTTCTTTTTACGATGAACCATTCCGGTACAACAAGTCATCCCTTGCCTTGCTTCTGACCGCTCCTAGAATCTTGGGATTATTTGACTAAAACACGGGGCCAAGCTACTACTAGTAAGAGGCTGGAGCCATGTATAATAGAAAGAAGGCACCAACCCTGTACTGTAGTACAATACCTCTCCTCTTCTCTTTACCTCTTCCTCTATCTTGACTTGACTATTTGATTAAGATAATTGGGGTTCAGTTCAACTACCCTTCGTCAACAGAAGAAGCAGATCGGTTCTTTAGATACCCAGACTATAGCATTTCTTCACTCTGCAGCGTCAATGTTCTTTGAATATCCTTTTCATTACTTTTTGATCGGTAGAAATCAGACTATTTTGATTGATTTCACAGTACAACCATGTTATTGATTCCAGACTATAGGTGAAGCGCTACCGTGAAGGGCCTCGGTACTACGATGGGCGTATAGATGGATCTCAATCGTGTGGTACTTATATGTTATGTCCGGGGTTAGCAAATCAAATAGAAAGAAGCCTATACGGTTATTAGCTTTTTTGCTTCCGCCGGCCCCTGAATTAATAGAGGAATGGAGTACGGGTAAGGGGCTACCGATCTAACACTTTATATATAGTCAAAGCCATTCGACTTCTCTTCCTACAGGTGTATACTTATACTCCTATGTATTATGTATTATCCCTAAGTCATAGAAAGAATTGATTATCGATATCTTTCAGGCTATTTGCTTTATACATCATTTCTTTTGATACTGACTTACTTTACTTATATTTGCTTTATACACCATTTCTTTTGATACTACTTACTTTACTTATATTGACTTTACTTAGACTGACTTCTATATATCTAATTTCTTATTATGAAAGTTCAATAGCTAACAAGTTCTAATGCTAAGCGCTTTCCAAAGGTTAGAGCGACTGATCAAGCTTTAGTATTTGAAAGAAGTGCGGGGGCCTATGTAGATCCTTTAGCAGGTTCTTTTCTTTCTATCTCTCGATTTTCTTT
Organism: Musa acuminata AAA Group; assembly: GCF_036884655.1. Classification (NCBI taxonomy): domain Eukaryota; kingdom Viridiplantae; phylum Streptophyta; class Magnoliopsida; order Zingiberales; family Musaceae; genus Musa; species Musa acuminata. The sequence continues at coordinate 21,361 of NW_027020934.1, forward strand.
CCTTTTCATTCATTCCATAGGCGTAGTATCATTCTCACCAGCCCAGTACCAGATCACTGCTTTGAGTTTCCGTTTCAGTTCCTCCCTTCTCCTGCTTTTCTATTTGATAGGCCCGACTTTACTGTATTGATTGCTCTCCCCTAGTTTTTGCTTTGTGCTCGCTCGGTTAATGGACTTGAACCCGTCTTTATATTGAAAGTTTGTAACTTAGGCTTACTTACATAGGGTGGAATTCTCTTCGGACTCTTAATATGAAACAAAAGAGGAGGTTGAGCCCATAGTCGAAGAAAGTGTGCTACTACCAAAGAAATAAAGGCCAAGCGTATACTCAAAAAGCAACGCGCCTTGCCTTGCTTCCTTCCTTTGCTAACCCTATCCTAGAACTTTTAGTACTCATTTGTTAACTCTATAGTACTGTTCCCCCAAGCCTCAATTGTTTCAGCCACTAAACCCTCTATGTCACCAAGAGAATTGGAAGCTGCACCCCATTATGTGATATAGTAACATAGTAACAAAACAAAGCATTGCTTATTGCAGTAACAAAACAAAGCATTGTTTATTGCCCGCCCTGACTTTGATTATGCCTTCTAATGCACCCAGCAGCTATCTGTGCTTTGCGCCCTTGCTTGTTTACTTGTTGAGTGGAGTTCAGTTACTTATATCGATTCTTGGTAGATTGGAGTTCACTGCTTGTAACTTATATAGATTCCTAAGTAGAGTTGACTGACAGTGTGGACTACTACTACTTATTCTACTGCTCTACTACAAGTAAGGTATTCCACTCATAAACTACTGGCTCGGCTCCTGTACATAAGGTATGAATTCCTGGACAACTACTTGATATTCAACTTTACCACGGAACTACTAGTTTGGGTCAAGAACTATACTGGAATAGCTTACCAAGCCTACCTCCACTCTTTACTAGCTTGCCTACCTCGACTGTTGTCAACTGAAGACTCAACTCGGGCAGCTAGTGTTCCTAGGCAAGTCGACTCCACTCGGGCGACTACGACTTATGAAACTACTCAACTACTTGGCAGATGAAACTCATAAACTACTGGCTCTGGCTCTGCTTCCTCTCCTATGGCTCTTTGAACTCAACCTCTCCTCTGTAAACTATCATACCTCTCCTCAAGCTACTACTACTTCCAACCGATATCAGGTCTTCTTCTCCGCTCCTATAACTGAATTCAGATTGGAGCAATATGAGTTTTCTTTCGCTTAGGGCATCCATCCCAACTCAAGTCCTAGCCCAAGTCTCACTTTGCTATCAGCCAAGGAACTACTAATGTGTAGTGGCAGGAGCGTTTCATAGCAACCCTGTTTTCCCTAATAGCTAGGTCAAAAGTCATTCCTTTTTTGCGTTTTACCGTCTTTTTTGATAGCGAAGGTGTTTTGCCTCCTAAGGGATCGGATAGAAATTACAATTTGACGTTTTCCCGGGAAAAAAGGCAGTGATGGAATTTTACCTAATAGACCGATCAAAAGTCATTCCTTTTTTGCGTTTTACCGTCTTTTTTGATAGCAAATAGTATATGACCAGTAAGTCAAAGAAGAAAATACAGGTTCACACAGGACCCGGCACCAGTTGAAGGCTTGTTAGCAGTGAGTTAAGCCTTGGAGTTGTTGGTATCAGTCCGAGATGCACTGGTTGGATTCATTAGGTGTATAGCGAATCTTAGTTTTTAGTTGGATGCTTCAATGACTTAATTCCAAGTTCCATTCTTATAGCATTTAGGTCTCATTTGCTCTTTATCGTCTCTTAAGTACTTTTTGGTTTTAGTGTTTTGTTATCTTGTTGCGGTTTCTTATTCTGGAATTCCGGTTTGCCTCTTATACACTGATGACACACCCACTTCTGACTTGTTAGTTTAAGGTGGGCAAGTGAACTAGTTCGTTCTGCTACTACTGAGTGCAATTCTTATATAGTGGGGCCGTTTTTTCCATTCCTCAACAGCTACTTTATGATTGAATTCTTTACTACCACACTAGAAGTCTGACCCCTAACTACAAGTATCCTGACTTTCGAGTTTGATCCTATGAGTTTACTAGTTGGTGTCTTAGAAGCTGTAGTTGTTGCCTTATACACTTATTAGTGGATTTCTTCAATTCCTTATTCCGATTCGGTGTTGCGAGTTCCCGCCTTTACTAATATAAGGGAAATTCTTTCTTCTCTGCTTTATTCTTTATTTACTATTTGAGAGCTTGATTCTTGCTTTTCATTATTAGTATTAGTATACTCAGGCAGGTATCTACCAAGTACTAAAACAGCCGAGCAACTACTTCAGCCGAGCAACTACTTAAACAGAATCCTTAGTTCTCAAGTCAACTGGTGGAGCGGAGACTGTAGTAGATGAAAAGGGATATGAAGCCGAAGAGAATCTCTGGAAGAATGAATACAAACCTAAACCCACACCCTTAAGCGGAAGATAGAAAGTGGACATCGACAACTGAATCAGTATCTGTAGATACAGCCTAATCCGTAGAAGAAGCCTCATCCAAGTTCTCAACAGCAAGCGGGTCTTCAAATGAGAGTTAAGCTCTTGTGTATAAGTCTGCAGAAGAAGAATAAGTGGAAAGATTTGTTGCCGAAGCCGAAGATAGATCAGAAACTGGTCCGGGCCCAACTAGTCCTGTTGTCGGTGAAGAAAGTGAATCAGCTAAGTCGCCCCACTCGAGAAGCCTAAGATGGAAAGTAGAGTGAGGGTGTGAGTGAGGTATAGTTCAGAGGCAGAGTTAAGTACTGGTGTAGCGGGATGTGGTCCAAGTCGAGTCGGTTCAGATGCTGGATTCATTCCAGTTCTAGGAAAGTAGCAAGTATGTCCAGTTGGCAGTCCAGGCCCAACAACAAAACTAAGTGGAGAGGAAGCGGTAAATAAACAACAAGGGATGAGCTAAAGCAAGAATATGGTTGGTCGTGGATCAGGAGATTGAATGGCAGGAATCGGGAAAGTTGCTCTTTTTGACCTTAATACGAGGAGTTTAAAGAACCCGCGGTTTTGTATGCATTATATCAGAAAGCAAAATGTCGGTTCTCTTCGTTTCGTTCGAAGCGTGAATGAATGATACAAAGCCCCCTTAGATACTCAATTCATAACTCACTCGGTTACTGGAGAACAATGGTTAGCTATCGGAACCCACCTTTACCTTAACATTTAAGTAGCATGACAGTTTCAAGCAAGGCAGGCAACACAGGGATTTATTACCCATACACTAGGTCTGGTGTGGCAGTAGTCTTGGGGACGAAGTTGGAATGCCCGCCCGACAATGAGATAATTCTTTACCAGATCTGCTTTAACTGCTGACCGTAACTAGCCTAGCCCGAAAGATAGGATTTCGTAGAGCGCTGTCACTTTAGTACCGAAACGAAACTCAAGCTTTTGATTCGAGTGCCGGCTATCTTAGGTAACGCCTACCCGCTACCTGCTACATTATTGAATGCTATCCATCCTGCCCGAGTACCCTTACAGGCTTTATTCGGTTCCTTCTCTGGTTCGGGTGCAGGTTCAACTCTACGGAAACCTTAACTGTAAGCTCTTCCTTCCTTTACACTTACAGGTTTCCCTAAAAGTCAAAGTCATGATTCCCGTCCCTGAAACTAGAAGTCCATTGACTAAGAAGGGGCCGAGCCAAACTATTGCTTTCTTCTCGGATCACACGCATGCCTTTTAGAATGACTCGAGAGAGAAGCCGGCTATCAAAGCGCTTCCGGCCCATCAAAATGAACTGTTCGGGGGTGTTTGTGTGTTGGTCTATCTAGGTTTGGTAGTGCCCCAAAGGTAGTTGCCCCATCTCTCTTCCACCCTTTCCCGGCTCACTCATTATGCAAGCAAGCAAAGAAGCAGCTGGATAAATAATATTCATGGGCTGGCTGGGATCCAATATTACTGGATCAGTATCTAAAGCAGTTTCAATAGAATCAGGAGGATGGTTTCGCAATTCAAGTCTTCGTCGTATCGGCTAATGGAAAGGGAGTTTCAGTTGAGTCCGGAAAAGAAGCTATGCCCATTGAAGAATAAGAAGATCCAGGGAGTAGAATATAGAATAGAATATGGAGCAGGATCCGGTGAGTAAGAAAGAGCTGTTTCAACAGAACAGAAGAAACTGTTCGAAAGCTCTGGTCAGCTGCTTTATTGCCTTATAGCTCTGGTCAGCTGCTTTATTGCCTTATAGTGATTGTCCCGCGGAAGCTAAAAGTACTGAAGTATAGTATCAAGCGGAACCAGAAAGCACAGATTATAGGCGCCAATGAACTAGAACAACTGATAGAGATCTTCAATGATACTTTTTCCAATTGATTGGATTCCCCGAGACTCTCAATCCGCAGTAACTGAATCTTCATCCGGGATCAGGCCCAGACTCAGCTGTTAGAGTTTTTAATGCGAGATTGGATTTCTACATTGCTCATCTTCACAACACCTTTACTAATGGGCATTCCTCTTTCCTTCCTATAGTGGTGGGTACATACATATCTTTCATTCATAGGTCCAGCGAGACAAAGTAGAAAGTCTCCTGTTTAGTATAAAGAAAGGAAGTATTGTCTATTCTTGAGTGAACTCACGTTAGCTGACAAAGAAAAGAATCAAGAATGGAGTAGTAGCTATAGGTCGAAGTAGAGAAATTTGGAGCTGCATCACACGAACTAAACCACCTGTCGTTCTTTCTTTCGTCCTTTGTTCTCTTGCTCATCTAGAGCATATGTAGCATAGGCAGTGTTTTTATGTTTCTTAGAGTTTTGGATTATAGAATCTTATGTATGATGCTTCACACAACGCCTCATTCAAAGCTATTCCTTCAACCTGAAAGAAGTCCAGCAATGGTTTTACCTAGTCTAATCGTGCTCGGTAGCAGATGCAACTAGCGGGTTGGAAGATGCTCGCAATAAATAAGTTGGCAGGAGAGGTTTCACCAACAGTAGATGCTCGCAATAAATAAGTTCAGGGGCATCTTTGCTTACGTGAGACTTGATACTCTTATTAAGATATTACTTTCTTAAAGGGCTGGAACTTGACTTCGAGCAGAAAGAAAAGAATAGAGTCCAATAGCACTAAACTCCCCCATACTTTTAGCCATTGACAGCGCTATGCCTTGAAAGTGCCAATGGGTCTTGCTTGCCTTGACTTTGATTATGGCCCCACAGGGATTAGTCGAATTGGTATCGCCGAACAGCCCTTACTCAATTCCCAATATTAGTATAGCAATAAACTATCGATAGTGGGAATTAGCCTCTAAAGTAGTCAAGTTAGAATGAAACTCAGTATACAGGACGAGTAGTTGGCTTGAAGACCTGGCTGGTGTTTTAGTCTGGTTTTAGTCGTCGGTGACAGGGAGTTAGCTTCACTTCCGCCCTAGAAAGATCTATATTAGTTTCCTCGGCGCTAAGAGAAGTTGTTCCATTCTATTCTAAAGGGATGCAGGGGTGTGCCCAACACCAACATGAGTTTTGTCAGTTCCAGTCGGTGCTTGTAGTGCTTGCTCGATGGATTCAATCAATTCTTAAAGCAACAGTGCAAATGGAAGCTGGCTCAGGTGAAGCTGCAAATGCTAAGTCAAGAAGAATAAGGTAATAAAACGGAGAGGGTAGTCATTCAAGAGGAGAGTCAACAGCAAGTAGTTCCTATCCTAAAGTTCCCTGAAAGGAGAGAGGTCGGTCAAAGAACAAGTTGCGTCTCGTATAGAATCCCATGGGCCACAACTCCCCCATACTTAGTTGTTAGTGCTAGACCCCCTACTTCGTTTTTAGGTGCTAGAGAAGTCTCGTCTCAAGTATCAACTCAGGTATAAAGAACATCCACTTGACTTGGTTAAGGCTGAAGAGCCAAATCAGCAGCTAGTGGTTATAAAGTTTCTGCGCTCCAAAAGAAAGTGGTCAAAGCATATAAAGAAGTAAGCATGCAGGGGCTTTCGAGTCTGTAAACGTAGTTGCGCAAGGGAACCCACAAGCTCTGTTCGAAAGGGCAGGTAAACAGCAAGTATAAAGTATGGCACAAGCAACTCGGGGTGCTAAAGGAAAGTAAAGGTACGGTTAAGTTCAAGTTTCAAGAGAGCCGAAACCATAAAGCACTAAGTCAGCAACGGAACCAGCAAACGGTTCGGTCCGTTTCTGTTTCATCCTATGTTTAAGCTGGATCATCGGCAGTGAGAAAGTCAGGTGTTTGCGATGAGAATGAATAGGCGGGGTCAGCCGTGAAAAAGTATGTGCTTATGAATGAATGGCCAGTCACTGTTCTAGTTTCATTGTTTAAAGATGCTGCCCTGAAGTTAATGGGTCAAACAAATAGAGCCTTGTTTCATCCCTTGTTTCATCCGTATGTTGCTGGCAAAGAAATCAATCCGAGGAAGCTAGCAGAGGTGTTACCAACCAGAGCGGAGGAAGTCAGATGGGAGTTGGCTCTTTTCTTTCGGTACCATGAACACAAGCATTCCTTCTGTTTTTCCTAAGGAGCATTATAATTACCGTAAGTACATTCTACTCACTTTGTCTCGATCGGATGCCACTCCTTCTAGGTCTTCTATCACTGAGGAGGTCATTGTCGGTCGTATTACAGGCACTATTAACCAGTGTGTCAGCATCATTGTAGCCAAAGAGAGCCATCACGCGGGTGGCAACCACTTTCATGTCGGTATCCTTCTTTCTCGGGTCTTAGTGGATTGGCCCAGTTGAGTTTGAGGCCTTGGCCCTTTTTCTTGTCGGGTTGAAAACTAAGATTCGAATCAGCAGTGGAGGAATACAAGGAAGTAGTAGCAGCCCCATCAGCAGTAGTCGATTTCCTAGTTAGTCAAGTAAGTATTGTTGTGCGCTAGTCAAGTCTTTTAGGCACTATGTCATTCCTAGTTCCGAGCTCGATTCCCCAAGTAATAAGTACTGGTTTATTTCCTTATTATAGGAGAAAGTATCGAGTAAGTCAAGTAATATAGTTGCCATTGGGTTCCAGGCTAAGAGACAGGAACAGAAGACTTCAAACAGGGAGTAGCGGGCCTAGATGAGGTAAAGGTCGCCTTAATTCTAGTAGTTTTAGGGTTCAACATAAAGGTGAAAGTGCGTAGTGGTAGGGTTCAACATAAAGGTTCAAGTGCCCGTGGGTAGGGCAGTGTCCGGCTCAACCCCCAAAGTGAGTATACTAGGGACAACTAAAGATATGAGATCGGGAGCTAACGACTATATTCTTCACTTTTGATTCCAATCAGTATTTATAGCATGAAAACAAGCAATGGGAGCCTAAACCCAAGCAAAGGCTGCTTTAGGTGTTCAAGCAAACAGGAATCAGGGATAAAGAATAGAAGGCTTGAGTTTGAACCTGATAGTGGAATACGGATTTGAGGTAAGGAGCCCGGGCCTGAGAGACAGTAAAGGCATACTCAACATGGGAATGCCAGGAACAAGTCTAAGTTGGTGGCCTAGATAGTAGTGCTGGGTGCCCTGGGCGAGTAGTAAGGTTTGGCTTGGACCCTACCGGCGAGTTATGATACTAATCAATTCCATTCTGCACTTTCTAGTTGTGATCCCTCGTGCGAGTACCTATTCTCGTACTAATGAGTTCGATCCTTTGTCCTAGGGGCGGGGCCCTTGTAGCACTAGTTTCATATTCTTTGACTACTTTGTTTCATGCCTATTCTATTGTTGGATTCCTTATTTCCACTCTAGCTCTTCCGCTCCTGCGCCAGCTGTAAACCAACTCTTATCTTTAGTTTGAGTCTGCCTTTCCTTGCTTTAAGCATGCAGTTCGAATGTTAGGCTTCCATTCTTTTATCTGATTCTAAGACTTTTGTTCCTTAGAGTCTTGCCTGTGAGCTTCAATTCTTGCTTTTGACTTGAAGGTTGTAGTTGCTTTCAAGTGTTTTAGTTGCTTGGCAGGTCTTACGTAGTTACTTGGCAGGGCAAGTCTGTTTGTCATTAGCTCTATTCTTTTGCATTAGCTCTATTCTTTTGATTGGTGTTTACTCTTCATAGTAGTAGCCCAATTCCTTATTCCAGCTTAAAAGATTACTCGCGTAGGGCAGAGTTTTAGGAGTTGCTGGACTCTTTCTTTAACTAACAGGTCAGGATGCCAGAAACGCTACATAGAATGGAAGACCGGAAAGGAAGCTTAAGTGCCCCAACGGGGAAGATCTGTTTGCCAGTAGATCGATTCTTATGAGTATGGGTTTGATTCCAATAGCTGAGAGGAGGGGGTCAGTTTCTAGTTCCTTTCTTTTAGGGTAGTTACTCATTTTGAGACTACTTAGTTGATTTCCCACTTTGGAAGTTGAGTCTAGATTCCTTTATTAGTATCCGGAGAAGTATGTATTAGTATCCTGATCGACCTAGTGCTCCATCCATCAACTCCGACTTTATAATGCAATTCGGAGAAAGCCCACGAGCAAGTCCCTTATCTGTTAGCTTATATCAAGAAAGCTGTTTCCCACGAACAACGTATAGACCTTCTCATCTCATATATAACATAGAGCCAGATTCTGGATAAATGTTATATAAATAAGTCCTCTATTAGCAAGTCCTCTATTAGCGCTCATTTGGTATTGGGTTTTCTTCGATTCCGTTTTGCAAATGGTAACACTAGGAAAAAGATTCACTCCATAACCCTGGATTGTCTTCATTGACAACCTGTTGATCATTATAACTTCGATTAGGGCTTACTTAATATACAATGGCTTTCTTTTCTTCTATATACAATGGCTTTCTTTTCTTCTGTTTTTCTTTTTCTCGTTAGTGTTTCAAAAGAGTTTCGTTTTCTCTTACTTCTGTTACATTTGTCCCGAAAACCGCCTATTCCATCTCTATCCCTGCCAGCTATAATGAAAAGCAGAAAACCATATAATGACTTTAATGGCATTTAATGGCATCGGTCTTATCCGTGCGTCTATGAATCCAAACCTCCCAAACACCGTTCTTTCGTGGATTGACTATTGGATTATTCCCCCCCTTCCTAAAGTGCCAAAGCAGATTTCATAGCAGCTCCTTCTCGGCATCAAGTCAAGACAAGACCGACCCTGGAAAAGAAAGGTTTGCATCCACCTCAGGCATTCAACCACAGGAAACAGCCATGCGATTACCTTATTACTGGCTTATCCGCGAGGGACCAAGCCTATAGATCATACCTATTACACTGTATGAACTCAAGCAGCTTTACCATTTGACTTCCATCCTGACATATCTTATCTGATTGCCCAGCTTTACCATTTTCCATTTCAAACACGCTTGGCTTGCTCGGAGAGGAAAGAAAGCGGAAGCTAAAGAAAGCTCGAATGACAAGAGAGGAAAGCGGAAGGAAGCTAAAGCTCGAATGACAAGAGAGGAAAACGAGGAAAACAACACCAACTTGCTAACTAGCGTACTTGCTAACAAAGATACTTGCCCTTTTTGAGCCTATCCAATACCCAAGATTCCAAAAGGGCAGGCAGAGGGAAAGGAAATGGCGAGGAGCTGAAATGGGACAAAGACTTCCTGAGGCCTTAGCTTACCAATCCAAAAGAAAGACAGAAGGCGAAATTCTCTTACTACTGGCATGGAATTCGGTTTCTCACAGGAAGCAGGAAAGAGGACCCGGTGGAATCTGCTCTTGGTGCCATTGAACTTCTTGTATCTCCCGCTTGCTTTCATTCAAAGTCACTGGCCAGGAGAGAAAGCTCAAGCATATGCCTATACTTATCCCTGTAATTGTATTAAAGAGAACGACATGCCTATATTTTCCTTCAAGCTTTACTTAAGAGAACGACATGCCTATATTTTCCTTCAAGCTTTACTTGGGAAAGATTCCCATTTTCTAACTTCCTTGCTCTAGCCCGCCGCTCTATGATATTCTAGCTATAGACCCAATCGGAGAATCTCTTATCCTTTGCCTAGCCCTTGTTCGTGTTGCCCGCTCTAACCCTATCTCGTTAGCCTTCTTCTTACTTACTCTCTGACTCGTCGCCTCTTCGTTGCAAGCGGATGTGCGATATACAGCAGATCAGCAAAAACCTATATGCTAAGCAGCTTCTTATGGGACTGCGGATATACTCCTGGCTTTAGCTTACAGAGCAGTGGCTTGTAAGAAAATCCCAGCACTCTCACTAATTCCGCAGCTTGCCATTTTCAGAGTGCTTCCTGCAAGCTATCATTTGCTTTTGCACGAGAATCAGCTATCCCTGAGGAACTGCTTTATAACAAGTAGAAAACTAGAAAACGAGTATAAAACTATAACACCTAAACGGCTTATGGTTGGTCTTACACTGACTTTCTCACCACCACTAGATGCCCTTATTATTTGGATTAAGGCTAGTGAGAAGACTGAGATGAAACATAAATATAGCCTGCTAGAATAAAGACGGAAGGCTGTAGAAGTAACGGATGTTTATGGGAGCATTGACGCAAAGGAGTTTAGCTTAGTTCCCGATCTCGTGTTACCCCCGAAGTATAAAGTCCCCGAGTTTCAAAAGTCTAATTGGGCTGGATGCCCCTCAACTCACTTAGCGCTGTACTGTCGCAAAATGACGGGGTATACTTATGATGAAAAACCACTAATCCACTGCTTCCAGGACAGCTTATCGGGATCAGCATGGAAATGGTATGTTAAGTTAGATCGTTCGCTCATCTACTACTGGGCAAGATTTGGCTCGTTCCTTTATGGTACAATACAAGCATGTGGTCGACATGGCTCCAGCATGTCTTGGATTGAGCTTTCACTCCAGAACATAGAGAAGAAGTCGACCGAAGAATTCTAAGAGTATGCCCAACGATGGCGAGATCTAGCTGCTCAAGTTCAGCCGCCTTTGACGGAAAAGGAGATAACAGTAATGTTTGTGAATACCCTTCACCGGTAAAGCTCTTGGGAAGTGCTACCAAAAGCTTAGAGTATATGGTAATATCGGGAGAAATTCTAGAGACAGCTATCCAAAGTGGAAGAATGGAAGAATTCTAGAGACAGCTATCCAAAGTGGAAGAATGGAAGAATTCTAGAGACAGCTATCCAAAGTGGAAGAATGGAAGTATAAACCACAAGCACCAAACGTGTCGGACCTCCTAAAAGAAAAGAAGGGGAAGCCCGCAATATCAGTCTGCAACTAATCAATTCCGTTCCTCGAACATACGCAGAAACTCATAACCTCTATCGGCCATCTCAGTCAGGTTCGTCACCAAGCAATCCACGACCACCAAAGCCATAGCTGCTAAGGCGAAAATGAAACCCCATCCCGATGTCATACACAGAACTCTACCCTCCCGTTGCTGAAAAACCATTTAGTAGCCCCTGTCTATGTAGAGCCGTTTCACCCTCCATACCCAGCAGCATGGTATGATGAGAATGCCCGATGCAGCTATCATTACAATGTTGTTGGACACAGCCTCGATAACTCCACGGCGCTAAAATCGAAAGTAAAGAATCCATCTTCTTAATGCTGAAAGTAGAAAATCCATCTTTCTTATTAATGCGGGGCTTCTCTCCTTTGGGGATGAACAAAAACCGAGCGAGCGTGAATGCAAATCCTTTAACGAATCACTGCGGAGGATCTTTTCATGCTGTTGAGGGTAAATGAGAAGGTAAAGATCAAGACAAAGGTAGAGGAAGCTCCATTCGAAAAAGGTATATTACTTGTATAATAAAGTAAGGAATACTGGTCTGGTCTCTACCTAGTTCCAAAAGACAGAAGATGTAATAACGCCACAATGAAGAAAGGATAGTTTCCGTTGAGTCGACAACTTAAGATGCTATTTCCAGAGTGTCATCCGTGTCCTCTACCTCGGGGGTCTATTGCTAAGGAATCAGTCAGTATATTAATGGGGCTTTCCTTGTTAAGTAAGTATATTAATGGGGCTTTCCTTGTAGGTTTCGTAAGGTTGAAAGTCATTTGTATTGTCGAGAGGAAGATTACTCCTATCGCCATGAATAAAGGACTTGGGCCCAAGAAACAAGTCGTCCAGTGCTAAGGCGAGAGTTGTGGAATGATTTGTTGCTTTTTATGCGAGTTATCAGATATCTTCATAGCAAGAAAGATCCGTATTTCTTTACTCTGCGCTCGCCTCTAAAGATTCAATGGAATTCATAAGTTCAAGTAAAGGGGTATTATATAGAACAAGTCATTCTTGGGGAAGAGGTGGAAGTTGCCATTAAGTCTGAAGTAACGGTGAAGTAGGCTTTAGCTCCTCAGCTATGAAGTCATTGTCCCGACTCCTTGTCGTTGCGTAGAGAGGTTATTGGCTGTTGCAGTAAGATCAGAAGACTAGTTAATAATTTCGTAAATAAGATGGATCTTCAGCAAACAGTTCTGCAAGTCGAGTTCTTGTCGGGGAATCAGAAAGGGAAAGGGAAGCTATGTATTGACTTTGTTTCTATACAACCTTCTAGATATCTTCATCCTCATCTTATCTTTCTCACGGTGGAATAATCTGCGCAAAGGGGAGTTCTAGTATTGTCTGCAGCAGAATTGCCAGTAACAGTTCTGGATCATATGCTATTACTGGCTTTGAAGCGAGGTGTCAATCAGTTGCATCCGTTTGTCTTAGAGAATCGTGTATCTAGAACGAAGAGGTTAAGCGGTAAGTGAACGAGTGCCAAAGTCAGCCGAAAACAGGTGCATTAATTAAGGGCACAGGACTAGCTCAAGAGAAGATAAAGCATCCGGAGTAGAGCAACTGAGTAGGGGAGAAATAGGTAGTAGGGGAACCTATGCTTTAAGTAAGAAAACGGGGATTCTAACCAGAGTTACTGCCCCCAGATTGAATCTTTCCTGTCGATAGGTGAGCCTGTCTCCACAGCACGTTAGCCTGTCTCCACAGCACAGCTCTTTTTAGGTAGGATGGATTCTTCTCGATGTCACATACTAAGAGAACTCGAGTCTTCCTCAGTCGATCGAACAGAACAGCACTCCGGCCTTGATCTCACTTCAGGCATAAAGAAAGACCGACCCTTTCTCTACAATATACTCGGGTGTTTTTGATATCATGAATTGAGCTAGCTGGAATTCTCTGTCCTTAACGACTTTCATTCTCTGTCCTTAACGACTTTATTTGATTACTCGCTAGTTCGTTTAGTATGTTTGCTAATCTGGCCCCGGATTTATTCTCCTACTTAGCCGAGTTCTGTGTATTTCACTCACTTATTGGTCTGTGTATACTAATGATTGATTGTATTGCTTGTTTCAAACCAAACCTAGCCCAGCTGTACCTTAGCCTGCACCCTCGTCCAAGGTCTCTGTTCTAATGAAACTGTAGCCATCGCTGCCAGCTAAAGCAATAATTGATAGAAGAATTGTCATTGGTTCCAAAGCTAACTAAGTAAGAAAGAGAACTGGCACTGAGGAAACAATCTTCAGAAGAGAATTGTGGCACTGTCCAAAGGGAGTAGTGTAAGTTAGTTTGTGAATAAGTATTTAATAGGCAGGCGTGTTGTTTACTTCCAATTATGGAATATGTCTACTATACAGGCTTAACCAGTGATTCTATCTATGATTACACTCGAACAGGAATCAACTTCCATTATTTTCTTCGATGTTTGCTCCCAAAGAATCAATTCATTCTGAAGCTATAAGTATTGCCAGGCCCAGCAGCTACCTTTGACTTTGCGTGCTTGGCTTTTGACCTTTGTTGTTGTAGGTAGAGGTATGGGTAAGCGGGAAGGAAAGTCGAACAGGCCATTCGAGTTCCAGAAGAGACTGAATGCTAAACAGCCTAAAGGGAAAGTTGGAAGTTCGAGAATAAGAATCATCATGTGCGGGAAGGGAACAGTAGTTAGAGTGGAAAGGGAAGCTATTAGTTTCTTTATAAAGAATAGAGTAGACTTAACATTGGCATAATAGCCGCCAAGTAACTACTCATGTTACGCGGCAGTGAGCCTTTCCGATGATGAAAAACAGGTGATAAACGAGTGATCTTTACGCTATACCGAGACAGTATATGAAACCCAATGGAACTTCATATAGGAGAATGTTGAGAAAGATAGAAGCAACATAGTTTGAAGCAGAATCATGAGCTGGGCTCGGGTATGATAGAAAGAAGTCACTAACCCAGTACCTGGGCTTGGGTATGATAGAAATAAGTCACTAACCTAGTACCTGGGCTTGGGTATGATAGAAAGAAGTAAACATTCACTAGGTATTATATAAAGAAGTCACCAAAGAGCCTGAGGATAGAGAGTCAAGGGAAGGAACCATCAAGGGAAGCGGGAAGTTCTGAGTGGAATTCTTCAGCTATAGCTAGGTAAGTTAGGATATGAATGAGGGTTTTGTTGCCAGTGTCTAGTACTAATAGGGATGGTTGCCAGAGAGGTCGGGTACTTGGTTGGAAAGAAAGAAATTCCGTATTGGGCAAGGGTGGAAGACGTTGCTTGGCCACTCCTTAGGGACATTCTGAAATTACTAGTTGTGAGTGTCAATAACTTACTATAAGGCACTCCTACTTATTAGTTGCATTCCGACTTTCTAGTTTCCTCAGTGCCAATTCCATTCCATTCTTAGTTTCAGTAGTGTCATTCTAGTTGCCTCTGTGGGGAGTTAAGGTTTTATACCTCTTAGTTCAATTCTATAAGTTAGCTAACAAGGCTTATACCCACTAGCTCACCGACCGGCACCAGTACCTGTTACCCACTAGTTCATTCTGATACAGATTTGTGACTTCCTTGCTTCATTCTTAAACTACTTAGTTCTATTCTGCAATTCCTACTTGAAGGCTCGGAGTAGTAAAGAGAGGCAGGTTTGGAGACATGGTTAAGACTGAAAGCAGGTAGTGCTGGTTTGCTTCTTTTTGTTAGTGGTTGCATTCTAGCTTCCCGCCCCGAAAACGAATCCTGTTACTACTGAGCTCCAGTCTATGCTTGTAGAGTGGAATTCTGAAACTACCTAGGTTGGTTCTGAGTCTACGTAGCTATAGCACTGGGTTGATTCACCAAGCAACTACTAATGACCGCCAAGTAACATAGTAAGTGTAGCGGCAGTGTTGTTTTTGCTACTAACGTGCCGCGGTAGGAGTTGAGTTAAACGGTAGCGAGCTAAAAACCCTGACCTGGCTGCATTCTTAGTCTGCGCCGAGTGTAGCTATAGCACCGGTTTCATTCTTAGCTAGTAGTTTCTTGTTTCTAGTTTGATTCAACAAGCTACTACTAATGTAGCGCGTTAGTGTTATTCCGACTACTGAGGTCAATTCTGTAATTGATACCTTACATCAGGGAATTGATACCAATGCCTTTAGTCTGTGACTTATGAGTTCAATTCTGAAGCTACTGATTGGTAGGCTTACTATCTAGCTCACCATATGACAAACTTCAAACAAGTAGTCGAACCTATAGACCCTTGTCGAACCTTTACCTTAAAGCAACCGTGCACTCAACTCAATTCACTTGTTTAGATAGCTATAGCTCAATCCTTTTCGCCTACTTTCACTGAAAGGAGTCTCTTGAGTAGGAGAAGGATTAGAAGATGGATCCAAATCCTAAGCAGAAGAAGCTTTGAGGCGAGGTGTACTAATGAGGGTTTAGATTGAATCGGTAACACTTCGGTCGAGTTGCATCCTAAATGTAATCCTATATTAAGAAGAGAGATTTGGATAGTGCTTTTTGTATACTGTGTGTCTACTGAGCAGGTACATAAGAATGATCTAGACTTTTCCTGCCTACTTGTATTTCTTTCCTGCCTACGAGCTTGATTGAAGTAATTAGTAACAGACCAATAAACGAGGTATTGAGAACGAAAGCAAAGAAAGGTAGCCTTGGTATCAGTAGTTGGAGAATGAAAAGAACAACTCCAAATCTTATAGTTGTGTGCATAGTAGCGGAACGAGATGCAGTCAAGTCAGACTTGTTGTCGTTGGTTGTATTCCTTGTTTCTTTGTGCAGTGTTTTAGCCTCGTTGTGCACAGTTGATAGCCCAGTTATTAGTTCAAGTATTAGAGCTCGTATTTGAATTCCCGGTTGCTAGCTCAGGTCTTGTTAGCGCTTGTTCCATCTCTACTGATAGTAGTTAAAGTGAAGTGATGGTTGGAGAATTCTATAAGGTAGTCTTGGGCTTAAAACGGGAGTAGCAGGCTCATAGGCAAGGCAATAAAGTCAGATTCCGGTTCCTTAGTGTAAGTACTAGTTTTGAGTTAAAGTAATTAGGCACTGTTCGATTCTCTAGTGCACAGGAATTGAGTGACTACTAAAAAGAAGCGAGCTACTTACAAATAGGCTTGCTATGCTCACTTTTCTTCTTCAATTACTAACTATCGGGCATAACCCACGGAGTAGTAAATACAGAAGATAACTCATATCTGTATAAGACTCATTTTGGTAGTGGTATGGGGCTGGAAAGTGGCGATAAAGAACTAAACCTCTATAGTAGTTGTAGCTTGGCCGTTACTTGGCGAAAACGGAAACCACCAATCCTGTCTCTTTTTCTGGCACTCCCTACTGGCATTCCTTAGCCCACTGTTGAAAACTTATACTACTTATTTGAATTCTGATATGAAAGTGGAAGCCTTATACTTACTTATTTCATTCTTGCTTGTTTGCGGAGTTTATTATACTCCTTCCGCTACTTCTGATGTTCGATTGTCAGCCTTATTGTTAGCTAGCTTCAAACTTCCCCTCGTTAGCTTCATCTGTTAGTTCGAGTTAGAGGCTTATTAGTTATTCAACATGGCAAGCCTTATTGCCCTGACTTATAGTCTGACCCAGGCCTCTCAGAGGTTAGTCTGGCACCCGGAAATTGAAGCCTGACTTGTTTGTTTAATACTTATTGCCTCTTGGTTAAAGCTTCGGCTCCTCGCTGATAACTAAAGCTTTTCAGAATGGACCTAGCGGCATTAAGGCTTTGACTCATAATATAGAGAATGAATACGGATTTCCGAATAGCGTATTTAATGGATAGAATACAGAGTAGCGCCAGTAAGAGCATTAGATTCAAATGAAAAATCATTGAACTCGAAACAGAGGATCAAACTGCAGCTTCTAAGACAGCAACTAAGAACTCGGGTTTCCACTGGTGCTTCTAATACTTGAATCAATGCCAACAAGACCCACCCCTATAACAAGGATTTATACCACTGATCCCACTCTTGCTTTCCTCGTTTTAAAACTGACATTACTTATTTGGATTCTGATTCCTAGGCTCTTAGCACCTTGCTTTCGCCCCTACTAGCTTGTCCTTGCCTACTATCATACACCACAGATTTGCAAACAAACATTGCCTCATATGCTTCTTAATATACTTATGCCATTCCTGTGGAAAGAGCTCTTCAATGCCTATGGTACAGCTAACGGATCACAACAATTAGGTTCGCGCGAGCCCCATCAGCAGAGCAGAGGATTACTTACAGAGATATGGGGCTTTTACTCCTCGGCCGCATTCTTGAACTTTAGTGTTTCAAACCAAAACTCCCGTTTCTCTTTCTTTAGCTCAGCCACTAGTCTTACTTCACTTTACTGTAGCTCGGGCTTACTCTACTACCTATTATTCTACCTATCCGAGGTTTCAAACTACCTCTCCTTCCTCCGAGCCCGCCTCTACCTTCTAGAATTCTGACTCTCCTGACTATAGAACCGATACTGCTCTATCTCATCCTGTAGCTCGAGTTAGTACCTTACTTTACTGTATTATAGGCCCGCTCCACTTCTTTTTTCAGGCTATAGTTACTGAACCTGATCCTTACTCGCTCGTTTGCAAACTGACAATACCGTCCCAAAGCCTTACTAGTTATCTCACCAGACCCAGCTACCCTAACATTGGATCAAACTTCAACTAAAAGGACCTTAAGCCTTACTCTCTGGGTAATCAATCTTGCTCTTTAGCTGCGTTACCGCTCCTTTATCTTAGGCTTATTTCCTGCTCTACCACTCCTTTATCGCCGGCTTATTTCCTGCTCTACCACTCCTATGGGTTAAGCTTCAAACTGGAACTAATGCCTTCCAGTCCGCTACCCTGGCATCTAAGTCTCCCTTTCTTTCTCAGGTATTTCATGGTACCAGAGTCAACTTCGCACACACTTTTCTCAGATCATTATCATTAAAGACAATACTTCTATTATAAGTCACTTTTGTATCATAAGCGGTGCACAAGTACTGAATAGAGGTGGTTCGTGTTTTCTGTGTTCAATCTAGATTCTATGGGTGTTAAGTCCACTTTCTATTCTAAAGCTATCGAAAATAATGCATTGGATGGATGCCCGGGCATTGAGAAGGAAGGACGCTTTCAAAGGCGAAAGGCCATGGGGAGAGAGAGCGTCTGTGATCCATGGATCTCCGATCGGGAAACCATATCCAAGCTCCGTGGCTAGTCTGCGCTCTTTGGACTTTTCAAACTTAGCGAACTGAAACATCTCAGTAGCTAAAGGAAGGAAAATCAACCGAGACCCCGTTAGTAGCGGCGAGCGAGAGCGGAACAAGGGTTTCAATCCTCAAGCAGTTTCATTCAATGTGGATTGGATGATGGAAAAACCAGCTAGCAGCAAGCGTAGGCAGTCTTGCCTTACCACGCCCTACAGAGTTGTACAAAGTCAGCAACCGCTTTGGGGCGCAAGCGTAGGCAACACAGGACTTACGTGGTGGGGCGCGCAGTGAACTTGTTTCATAAAAGGTTGGAAGATCTGGCCAAAGAAGGTGATAGCCCTGTTCATTCGTTCCCATGGTTCGATCCTTCCCAGTAAAACGCGGCGTGTTCGAATGATGATCGCTTTTACGCGAGAAAGGGGGACCACCCT
>NW_027020934.1:45000-60443 GCF_036884655.1 Musa acuminata AAA Group
ACTCGTCTCCAACAACAATAACTGGAATTGCCTCCTGGTATAGAATTGATTCAAGTGTCGAACATAACTTCTCTCATCGCCAACACCACTTGAAACTGATCCTTCTATAGCTTATTCTTCTTATAGAGTTGATACTTTCCATCTGCTGCTTCATCCGGGCATGAGGCTTCTGGAACAATACTGTCAACTGTATCCGATTTGGTCTACTTAGCGCTTGCTACTTTACTTGAACTTGACGAAACCTACTAAACTCTCCCTTCAGCCATGAACAAAGGACTTGTTGCGCCTAATTCATTATTGGGTTTTGGGCTCCGCTCCTGCCGCTAGTCAATTCATTTCAACAGCTTTTAGGGTTTCTTATATCAAGGATGCTCAATAAATGTGCCATTAAGGTGAAGGTAAGGCTGAAGAAGGCTATTAGACTATACCGCTTGCTTCTCTTGACCATAAAGATTGTAGTCATAAATGCACTATAGGAGCTTACAGGAGACAAGAATAGAGTTGTTTCATTAAATACCTTATCCAGAGAAGAAGACCTGTCCTTTGTATCTAATTCGAAGCCCGAGTTGACGACAAAGCAAGTTTTCCCAACCCTGCCCTCTCTTGCTCTGTCAATTGAAACTACGTAAGATCTTGATTCCCTTTCCGACCTCAACTATGGCTCGACTACTATACTGGTTGGGGATTTCACTACCCAAAGAGATTCATTCCGTAGACTCGGTAAAGCCTTTCACTACTCTGTCCACTACTACTGATGAAACAAGGGATTCAACTCAGTATTTATCAAGAACCCGCCTAGTCACTGTCACTAAACCCCGGAAACAAGGCTCCCATTCCTGTTGAAAAGCCTCTAACTAAGCACCCTGCCTCAAAGCCTCCAACTAAGTACACCTCTACTGTTACTACTGAGTTTTATTCTTTGACTACCAATCTGTTACTACTGAGTGGAATTCTTAGCCCCTACCCTTACTACTGGAATTCTTAGCCCCTACCCTTACTACCGGGATTTTTGATAGCTTCGTCTACTTAGCCAGTACTACTTGTTTGGGATTCAACTCTAAAACTACAGGCTCGGCTCTGTCAACTAATAAGAATAAGGGAACAGTTTCAAATACTCTCCTACAAATACTAAGCATTGGTACGAATCTCTATTCACTGTTTACTGAAGCGACTAGCCCTTTCTACTTTGGAACTCACTCCTACTGTTCAATCCGGTGTGAAAGCCAACAACCGAACCTACTTCTTATAGAGGCCTCGACCTAGAGCTACTGCTTTGACTTCTCCTTTGGCTTAGGGCAGCTTCAACCGAGACTTTAGTACTTATAGCTTCCTCGCCTGTACTTAATTAAGTATCTGATCTAGCTCCTGCTTCTATCTCTAACCTAACCTATATCCTAATTCTGTTTCTTCTGGTTTACTATATAAAGATAATATAGAATTTCCCCTACTATTTCTCTACTGTGTCTGTACTGAGTAGGTACATGATAAATCTCTCTTTGTTTTCGCCTTTGTTTCTCAATTCCTAAGGTGTTAAGTATACTCTCAAACTCTATTCTTTAGAAAGAACCTACTCGCTTGCCCACTAGCGAACCCCACCTCTAGTGTTAACGCCTACCTTGACTCTGGCTCATCTAACTCAATCAACTACTACAAAGGCAAAGAAAGGAATTAACTACATAATAAAGAGAGGAGACAAGCGTATACTACAGTACTGGCACCCAACCTCTAATCTGAACTCCCCTTCCCCTACCCGACACAAGAACAGAAATCTACTTTACTGACTTTCTCTATCATCTCTAACAACACCCAAGATCAGAAGCAGCTTTCTCATCTCTAATCTAACACCCAGCAAGCCTACCCGACCTCTCAACAGGACCAGATCACTACTTGTCAACTTCAGTGACTTGGCCAGCTACTCCTATGGTCACAACTAATACAGATGAAAATGGACTACTACTTGAAACAAGCCCAGCATGAGACCCCGCTCCTCTGTCAACTATTCACTTCATGAGGTATACCTCTTATCCTACATCCCGCAACTCTGATATCCTATGCCTCTTACTTACCTATGGCTGCGATACCAACTTCATATAAGGGCCACTAATACAACAAATACATAATTTCACTCGAAGCTAGAAGAAACGGAATCTGGGGAGTTCTAGGAATATTGGTAATAACCTGTTCCTACTGTTTCTAATTCTGATATAGGTTTCTCATTCTTATATGCTGAGAATATTTGTAATAACCATACTTGACTACTTTCGAGAAAGAGCAAACAAGCAGAGCAGACATACAAGCTACCAACTATCCACTACTAGGCAAAACGGCACCCATAATGGGCACCCACGTCCAATAGGCGAAACTCTTTACTTACAGATCGAAACAAGCAAGCCCATAAGTGACAGGGGATTCCACTTTTACTTGCCCTGGACTTTAGCCAACACCAACTGATTCTACAAGAAACTACTACCATCTACTAATAAGATAATAAGAATAAGGCCCTTATTGTAATTGAAGCTAGTCCAGAGTCGAGGTAGGCAAGGAAAGAAGCTATCTAGTCTTCAGACCGGTAGTCCTGCTCGAGTTCTTATTTAATACCTTGTTTCATCCCCAGTTGCATCTGTATGAGTAGTCTGAGGTGGATGAGCAATAACAGTAGTAGTTGACAGAGCCGAGCAGAGCAATAGGGTAAAGATGATAGGAAGAAATGCACTAGAACAGCTGTTACACACCTCTTATGGGAATTCACATTCAAAACACCGAACACAGAGCGGCAGGAGCCCCGGGGTAGCCAGAAGTCTTATCTAAGAGATGAGATGAGCCTGAGTCGAGGTCTGCAAGGTCAGCTGCTGTCGGGTCAGGTGCTCAAACATGAGATTAGAGGTCAGTTCGGGCGCTTGTGTTTCATGAGAAGGGAAAGGCCTCTACTCTATTCCATCAACTGCTTATGATCTAGCTGCATCTCTTCTCTTTACTACCTTATCTGTATTCCTCAGTGGAAGATACCTCGCTTCCTCGCCAGTACTTGACCCGACCCTAACTCTTATAAGTGTGAACAACTTACAATAAGGGCCCACCTCTCCGATGTCTACAAATACATATGAAACTGGAGCACTACTTGAAGGGGCAAGAACTAGACTTTCATAGCTTACAAAGCCGACCTATCCTCTGGAATTGCTATCCAAAATACCGGCCGCCAAGGCACTGCTAATGTGCCGCGGCAGTGGGCTAATGTTACGCGGCAGGAGTTCCCCTTGGTCGCTATCAGGCAAGTAGACAAGACAGAGTTCAAAGAGACAGTTCAGGGGCAGGGACTGAATATCCACCCGTCCTTTAAGAATTCATATTAATATAGCATAGGTACCGCTCCTATAAGAATTAGTAATGAGTTTCAGATCCTTTATTTCGTTGTCTCCGACTTAACGAGCACAAGAACTCCCCTTTCGCATTCAGTACTTCCGGCTTCTGCTCTTTCCACTCTAACGTTACTAGAGGTCGGGGCAGAGTTGGAGGCTAAGTTGACGTTTCAAAATGATTTGTTGTCAGTTGCCAGAAGAGAGTGAGAAGAACAAGAATCGAGGTAGACGTTAACACTGGAGGTCGGGTCGTCAAGAAGAGAATAAAGTATCGGCTTTGATGCGAGGGTAGTTGACTTACTTGTTAGGGTCGGGGAAATTAGTAAGTATGTATGGAAAGGGCCAAGCAACATAGTTAGTTGCGCGGCAGGGCTGCTCTTCCTTATAGTAAGTCGGTTGTCGGTTAAGAAAGGGTTGTTTTCGTTTAAGTAGGTGATTGTGTTGATGCTGTAGTAGCCCCTTGTGATAGAGTTCCAAAAGCCCTAGTATAGTTCTGTTCGCCTAGTTCTAGTGTTGTCTTCGAGAGAAGTTATTGTTTCACTGACATTAGATAGAATACCTTGTTTCTCTTCCTGTTCAGGGGTGTTATCGACCCGAACTAAACGACTTTGAGCTACAGCACCGACACAAGAAGTTGACTTTGGCCCAACTGCCAATAACAGAACTCAACGACAAGGAGAAGGAGCTCCCGCAGGCCTAAACAGGAATTGTCATAATTCATTAGAACATATTTATTATCATTAGAACATATTTATGATTTTCTTTGCCTTTGTATACGTAGCTTGGCGGATAAGGATCTAGCTTTGAAGCCCTAAGTGGTAGAGTGGCAGATATATAAGTGGTACAGGACAAAACTTGGACTATATACTAAGTGTAGCTCCCGTTTTTAGCTCGCTACCGCTACACATTAGCAGTTCCTTGGTGGACTTGAAGTTAAGTTCAGAAATCAGAATTAGTTGACAGAGCCAGAGGGTAAAGATGATAGGAAGAAATGCACTAGTTTTAGCTCCCTACCGCGCAACATTAGTAGTTGCTTGGTCACTTATGGGGTTTGATGGGAAATGACATTCAAAACATCTTGGCGATGCGAAATCATTCCTTTTAAGCCTATAAAACAGGGCGTAGTTGCAGCTACGTTGCTTGCCCCTACTTCAAAGCTGTCTGTTTGTCTCTTTGCCTTTGTAGTAGTTGCCCCCGGGTGTTAGCGATGAAGCAGTTGACAGGGAAGAGTTTAGGAGAGGAGCGATTAGATGAGAGCAATAGAAGAGGTTGAGTTGCCAGCTACCCATAGGTATAGAAAAGAGCTTGAGTTCACAGAGATGAGAGCCGGAGTTATAGGAGAAGAACAGAGGTAAAGTTTACAGCAAGTATAGTTGAGGGTTAAAGTCCAGTAGTTGTAGCTTGGCGGTTATAACAGTTCCTGTGTTCGGGTGCTTCAAGCCTCATTTTCTCAATTAAGAGAAGAGCGCAGAGGATCTTCTTGCCAAAAACTTGACTTGTTGCGAGCAGCTCACTGACTTTGTCTCCGGGTAGGGCTGGTGGAATGACTTGCTTGTTAGGCTCGGGGAGTTCCAGAGAGTACCATCTTTTAGGGTAGGGTAGGTAGGAAATACTTGTTAGGTAGGAAATACTTGTGCCGGGTGGTGACCTCAACTACTCATTCTATTACTGGGGTCGGGCTAGGGTATTGTAATCCAAGAAATGATCAAATTCAGCCAAGACACTGCTAATGACCAAGCCGATCTAGGCGCGGTAGCGAGCTATAGGAACGGCAGGGCCGCTGTTCAGGTCTAGAAAACTACTCATCTTTTTTCGATACAAACTCAGTATACATTAGGAAGGAAAAAATAGATGATAATTTGCACTTTCCTCATATAGGAAACCGGAAGGGACAGCCGCTACACATTAGTAGTTACTTGGCCCCTGCTAGATGGCTCCGAGAGACAGATCAATTTATGAAACCCCGGTAGTCCAGGTGAGAGTAGAAAGGGAGAGTTTAAGACCGGTAGTTCAGGTTAGGGTGGTGGACTGACTTGTTTACTTCAGTGACTAGGCTCGGGTGCTCATGCTCAAACTAAATAAGTAGGGTCGGGGTTCGTTCCTATTGCCTAGGAAGGGATCGGGGTAGGTCAGATGCTCTGTATTGGTACTCAGACTGATACCCGGTCTAAAGAAAAGAAATGCGCGTAATACTTGTTCCTGTTAACGAGAGGGCTGATCTGATCTATCTTGCTTTAGTTGCTAGGCGTGTAGGGGCGGAGAATCTAAAAGAGGGCGAGTAACGTCTCGATGTCGACTTTCTTTCTTTATAATCAAATAAGAAAAATAGGATTCCACACGGAGCTTTCTGGTTCCCTTGCCTAGCCAGGGGAGTCTCCTTGAGTGCTCGTTTCCAGAGTCAACCTGTGTGCGTCTGTTCTGGCAAAGGGGAAGAAGTGGAGTGGTCTAGTCCAAGGTGGGAAAGTCATAGACAAACTCAGAAGTAGGAAAGCTAGGTAAGGAAGAAGGAGTGAAGTCCGCTGCCCCTGTTCGAGTGGAATCAGTGAGTGTCTTGGCGGTTCATTTAGAATCTCTATATATAGGACGACTGCTAAAGAGAATCGATACCACCAGCATCAGTCCGAGGAGCACCGGTTGAAGACAGATACCCTAGCTACCCAGCAGCAGTGGTGGAATTCTATCCCTCCGAACAAGCCCCACGACTAGCTCACCAATGACTAAGCTACATTCTCAACATACACCCCCGCTTTCTAGCCTTACCTTCCATAGCTCCCGAACACAGGACTTGCTTATAAAGAGTTATACCATATTGATTCTCCTTTCTGCCCCGACCCGAACTCTTACCTAAGTAAACTATCCCTCTGATCTTGCTATTGAAACAGTTTCCTCTCCCAATAAAACAGATTCTTTGGGGTAACAGCCTTCAACCAGTAAATCCCAGACACCAACCCATGCTTCCGAGCCTGATGCCGGGTAGCCAGAGGAGAGCCTGTAGTTGGCGAGTTGAGAGCCGAGTTCAGGTATTCAATAGTTACTACTGCTCCTGTTCTTGTTAGATTGGAATTCTGTATTAGTAGTGGTATGGTCCAGTGGGGTTCAATGAATTGTTAATTGATTCCTAACATCTTGATGGTCGAAGAAGGGACTTGTACAGGGCAGCTATCTATCATAGAAAACACGCAGGAATGCAATATCTCTCTTAACCAGGACTGGACCTGGGCCTACGACGCTCTCTTACTATATTGCTCGTGTAAGGGAAGGGTCTCGTATCTAGTTTCCTTCTGGTCGACTTGACATAATTCTATCAGTGGTGTGCCAAGAGAAAGAAGATGAGTTCAATATTTCTGGATTCTCAAAAGAGAAAATAGGAAAAGCACTAGGTGTAGAATGAGAGCAAGGGTATGCAGGCTTTTCTTTATTGTAGGGTAACTCATATGGTCATTGAAGTAATAGATATAAGAATAATCTAAAGTCAGGACCAGGCTCACTTCTTAACTAAGTAATGTTATGTTAGTAGCAGGCCTAGTCCAGTGTATAGTAATGCAGAACTAAAGTAATCAATTGAAGAATAAGATAAAGGAAAGGAGGGCTAAGCTACCCATAACGAGAAGTTGAAAAGCAAGGTTCGAAGTAATTAGTTGAAGAATACAGGTAAGTCCGGACAGGCTAATAACAAGGATAGTTAGAATCATAGGTAGTAGAGCAAACCTGATAGGTCGGATAGGTAGGAAGGGCAGGCAGCTTTATAGTAAGTAGCAGCAGTCTGTTTTTTGAGTAGTGATGTTGATTCTTTCTCCTTGGGCTTGATTCTTTTATTAGTTAGTTTCATTCCCACTTCTTTGAACTTGGAGTTGAGCTCTGTGTTGTGTTGTCCCCTCCGCTTGCCCATTCTTCTACTACTGGGTTTTAGTTCCTTATTTGCTACTTGAGAGCGTGGCAAGACGAAGCGCTGTCTTCATTCTTCTACTAATTGAGTTGGCTTCTGATCACCTAGTCTGATAGGTAATTCTGCTACTAATGAGTTAAGGCCACTAAGCAACAACTACAAATAATACGGAAACAGGAACATAGGCGTGTCAGGAACAACAAAAACAACTGCAATACAGAACAACACATAGTCAATTTCTTATGAGTTATTATCTCTGATGTCTTCGTGAACGAGGGGAGTCTTACTAAATCATGGGACTGCGAGGTTTCAATACAAGAATAGAAGAGGTTGAACTAAAGCAAGGGCCAAGCAACGCCTAAGTAGCTTGTCCCCTACTAAATGAATGATTGATCTTTTGGAAAGGATAACAGATGAAACGGAGAATGTGAGTTTAGGTAGAGCAGTAATCACTCGCTTGCATCATATGATCAGAGTAGCAGTAAGTCTATACAAAGCTTGGCTCATAGCAGTTTTCCAAGAAGAAAGGACTCGGTAATGGCAACCAACTAATATATTCTAAGAGACAGTTTCGTTTATTTTCCATTGTGGACTCGGTAATAACAAGTTCTAACTTCTTTATTGTTTGCTTTGCCTTCGGGTTCTCTATCTCCCGAAAACAGAACCATTTGCTGCATACTTCCCTGATCCTGCTCTTCCAACTGTTTCTTCTACTAGTCCTAGAGCTAGAACAGGTTGTTCTTCTGCCTAAGCTTGTTATCGAGCAATGAGTATAGATTTGTGTAAATGGAAAGGCTCTTAGCACCTCACCTGTTCTTTTCACTTCCACTCCATTTTCTACTGGACCTCGAACGGATTCTTCGGGAGCTTGCTTGTTTATTCAATCTAATTTGATAGAAGCAAAGTTACTAAACACTGATGATTACTTTAAGTAAGGGTAAGGCGGTAAATCAAGTTGTTAACTAAAGTCAAAAGGAAGAAAGAGGAGCTTTAAGAAAAGAATGGAATTTCAGTAACCCCACACAGCTTGAAGGTAGAGCTTGTATATAAGGGCAAGGCAAGGGTCTATTTGATTAAGAATAAATGAACTAGAAGAGCGCTTAATGGGGAATATTTCCTCTACCTTTTACTACTTGCTTCCTTTTCTCATTGCTTAACTCAGTTGTTATATTAAATACCGGGCCAAGTCACTACGTAAAAGACAAAGAGAGAAAGAAACAAATCAGGTATACCGAAAACAGTTAATAGTTGCCAGAGGAGAGGTGGCAGCATACATACTCTGGAAGTAAAGGTTAAGCCAAGCATACATACTCTGGAAGTAAAGTAGAAAGGAAAAAGTATACCAGACCAGATCAAATGCGGAAGCTGGACCATCAGAAAGAGCTGAATCAAATATAGAGTAAGCAACAATATATAGAGTCAGCAACAAGTGGTTCTCGGTGATGTTGGCGAGACTCGAGAGACAGACATAATCTCTTGGGGGTGCTCTTACTCTTGGGGCCGGGGTTTGGTTCCTGCACTGATCTGGTTTACTGACTTTGTGGTTCCTGCACTGATCTGGTTCTTAAGTCTGGTGAGTCGAGGTAGTCAAGCTAGTCCAGAGGATAGGTAGGGCGCTAAGCTATTAAGATTGGATTAAGTATCTGTTGCCAGAGTTAGAGGATAAGACGGAGCCGAGCCTGTAGTTGTAGAGTAGTTAAGAGCTTCTTTGGAGCAAGAGAAGAGGATAGGTAGGTTCAAGAGTCGAGGTAGTCAAGCTAGTCCAGAGTACAGAGCCATAGTTTAGTTCGGGTCGGGTCAGAAAGGACTGGAAGCATGGGTTAAGGTCAGAGCCAAGACACCAATATTGGAATCAAATGAATCAATTTCTAAAATCACAAAAAAAGTAGAGCCAAGTAACTACTAACGTTACGCGGCAGCAAATAAATAGTTATGTATAAGTTATTACAATAGATGTTTCTGGCATTTTTCTATATCTTTTCTATACTTGTTAGGAAGGGAAAAACAGTTGATAATTCTATCCGTTATTATTAAGGATTCCAGATCAAACAAGGGATTCCACTCAGCGGTAGGAAAGGAAGAATCAAGCTATTAACTACCAGGTAATGGCAGGCTCTACTACTACCCCAACCAGACTTAAACAAGTGCTAGGCAGAATGAAACCCGGGAGTCCAAGAATAAGAGCCAGGGGGCAGCTAGTCAGTAGAAGTCTTAAAGCAGCTACATTCCCCAACTTACAATAAGGGCCTCTACATATCTTGTTTGTTATTACCAAGGCCTGTGCCACTTATATATCTGCGAGTTCCCTTGACTCAGTACCGACACTGTAGCGGAAATCACTTTCTATTGATTCTATCTTTCTACTTTCTATTGATTCTATCTTTCTAAAGAATAACTGCTGCATCTTGGGATGAACTAACTAGTGTTCACTTATGGAATAGAATGACAGTGGTTCTTTTCGGCTACGTTGCTAAGGTTTGCTTGGTTGCTCCTTACTTTTAGAAGGGAGTTTCCCGGGTTGCTAAGGAACGTATAAATACCTAGCCCTCTACTAACTACTGCATCAAAGCCTATACTTTCTTATTACCTTAACTGGCTCCGGCTACTATTCTTTATTTCCACTCCATAGCTTCAGTAGTGTTTCTCATATTACCATTATTCAGCAATAGGTTTCTGTCTACTAATTTCACTCATACCTTTTAGCAAGCGCAAGACTTAGAGCTGGCAACCTTTATTACCTGGCCCACCCATACCCGAGTAACTGAATTGAACTAGTAAGTCAACCAATGCAACAAGTAAGTTCAAAAACCGGGAAGCCTTTCTGAATCCGGATTGACTTCGGTACAGCTCTATACTCCCCAACGGAATCTAAGGGCCACTAATACAGTTATTGCTCTGGACTATTCTCCTCTGGCTCACGAGCACAGGACTTGGTTATAGCTAGTAATATCTATTATTGCTGCTGCCGCCGAACTAAGGACTTGTTTATAACTGTTTATAACTCGCACAACGTCTTACTCAGCATTCGCAACTATCGTTGCTCATCCCGTTGCTTGGCCTCTACTACTTGCTCCAAAGAGAGTGCATCCACTAGTTTCACTCATCTCTAATATAGATTCACTCAGGACTTGCTTTTGAACTCAGTTAGTGCTTCTGCAACTTACTATAAGGGACTTAATATAAGGGCTCTTATCCTCTACCGTAGTCCACTAATACTACAAATACATATGAAACAGGACGACTTTCATTCTGAGTCTACCCGGTTTGATTCTCGATAGTAGTTGTCTTAGCCTGTAACTACAGAGTTGGAGTCTGATTGGCACTTGTTTCAGTCTGATCTTAGGGAGCTCCATTCTCCTTCTGACCTTGCCTCCGCTCTCATAACTTCATTCTGATTGGCTGCCGACCTAATGCCTCTGTACTTTTGACTACTCTACTGGTTAAACAGGACTAGATGAAGAATAGCGGTAACTATATTAATTCTTTTACTACAGGGCTCCATTCTTACATTGGGGAATCGGTAGGCTTACTAACTAGTAGTGGGAATGCGTGGGCAGCGGGGAATCTGTGGGCTTACTCAACACTCTAGCCTCTCCTCCGCCTATGAAATTAGTATAAACAACGAGACTTTACCTTTAACTTCAAGGGGTTCTACTACTCCCTTACCGCTACTAAGGTGGGCAAGGTTTACAATAAGGCAACACCGAAGAGGTGGGCAATGGACAAGTAAGCACCGGTCCCTTGAGTTAGTAGTGACGGTAGCAAAGCAATTAGAGAAGGTTTTGTCTTGCCCGTGAAAAAGAGACGCAAAGATCTTATTTCCCCAACTCCACCACCTAGGGCAGCTAGCGACTTCACCTCTTCTTCCAGAGTAGCAAACACCAAACACTGATTCTTCTCTTGTTTACTTAACTCGCACCTCATTAGCTGAAGCATCTGTCCTGCCTGAATACGAGTAGAGTTCAGTTAGCCTAGTTCTTGACTTTCTTATATACCAAATGTGACTTATCGAAATTATGACTTTAGAGCTTCACTTTCACTGTCAACAACTTTCCCTTTAGCAGAGTGAACTCAACGAGTCATTTGAACTCAAAAGCTTAGAGCCGAGTCAAGCAGGAATCTTTTTAGCACAGAAGATCTTTTCTCTCTTATAACTCGAACGTAACTTTCTTTCCCTCCCGCTTCTAAGCCAACACTGAAAACTAGAACTTCGATTGCTGAACCGACAAGAGAGTCAACTTGAAGTGAAGCTGACCTCTTCAGAGTTTGTATTAGTTATAAACGAGTCCTTATTTAGCCGGTATTTGAGTCCTGTATTTGTAGAGTAGTTGGCTTGAGCACCTGATTTAGATACGAGTAACAACTACCATAAAACAGCCGATAAGCGCCTTAGCCTCCTCCTCTGATTCTCGCACCTCAGTCTATTATTCTTGAAAGGATGAAACTTGAACTAACTACTTCCCGCTGAAAAAGCAAGTACTTTATTCTTCCAAATTCATAGTAAAGGCCTTCAACTTAATGCTCATCTACTCCCGCTTACTAATCCCTATTTCCTACTCCGGATACAGTATGTTCTCCTGCTTGCTGGAACTCTATCACAGTACTTAGCACAACCCTTCCTTTCGCCCGGGATACTTAACAGCTTATATGATCTCTAAGATGAAACTCATCAAAAACTTTCTACTTGACCAGTTATTAATTGCCTGATTGTCCCGTTGGAGCACCTTGTAGTGGAGTGAGGGCGGTGCGAGCGAGTGTTTCAGTCAAGGTTCAAGTAGAAGCATAAGAAGGATCTTCATAAAAAGCTAATCTATTGGAGTAGCAGGCGGAGCTGGTTAGGAGGTGTGAGTTGAGTTATGAGTTAGCGAGTGAAACAGCATTCGAAAGAAGAGAATTTCCATCTAGATCACATAGCATAGAAAGCAGTCAATACCCTGCAAAAACTCCTACTTTGTGTTTTATTCCCCGAACAATACACTTTACCCTTCCCCATATCTTGCTGCTTCCTTATCACTTGATGCTGACTTTGTATACAGGTAGGGTGGCTTGGAGTGGAGTGCCCAGTTACTGACTTTGTCTACAGGTGGGTAGGGTGGCTTTGGAGTGGAATTAAGACTTTTCAACTTCCCCTCTTCCAGTTACTTTATTTCTATACAAAGCTCTTATCTAGTTCTATCTCTTAATGCGGAGAAGCTGCAAGTAAACTCTATTCTTAAGGGAAGTAAAGGAGAGGTCGGGCGAAAGAAGAGTTAGGGTATCAAGCAAGTGTTTCTTCACAGAAAGGATAGGTCGGATGCTAGGAAGGTAGAGTGAGTTCAGATAGCCATCGATCTTAGTCTGTGTTGGGAGTTTCGGATAGCCCATGTAGCGTTGAAGTCAGAAGGCGAAAGTCAGGAGAGTCGGCTGTAAATGAAGTTGAGTTAGCCGTTGCGCCAGAGGTTGGTTGTCTTAGAGAGGCAAAAGGGAAGTCGAGCTATGTGTTCGTAGCGAATTACTAGAAGGCCGGGCTTTGGGGAAGAGAATGGAGTTGTTTCAATTCCTAGATCATAGGCGGGTGGTCGTAGTTACTTGGCGCTTTGCGTTTGAGTGCTCTTTCTCGAAAGGAAGCAGCGGAATCACCAGTTCCAGCTCTGTAGCTTGGCGTCTTTACTTGGTTTCAACCTACTACCACTTCCTTTGATTCTGATTACACCATGAAACTAACATATTTATGAGAACCAAACTCAGAACTCCTTCTTTAACTACTAAAATCCACCCTTGCCCTACTAGCTATTGTTCTTATACCTTGGGCACTTAAACTGTATCAACTACCTCGAACCCCGCTGACCTATGAGCTTTACCTACCTTGCTTTAAGGACAAAGCCCCCATTTCTGATTCTTTTACTACTCAAAATAGAGGCTCTTAGCACCTTACTTTCCAACTTCACTACTCCTATAATCACCTTGCTTTACTTTACCTTAGTCTATATCCCTTTGTTTTGATTTTAAGCACTATTACTCAGCCTAGGTCTAAACCCTATCCTATGCCTCCTCTGCCTTACATGCCTATGTACGAGGTTTACTCTGATACTCTTGTCTTAATTACTTGGGTAGCTGTGTAGGCCTCAACTCCTCGTTAAAGGTCTTGTTCACCAGATCCGGTGGTTAGTCCGAAACTCCTTAGCAGCACTCTTAGGCTACGTCCCTTTAACCTTATATAACGAACAACATAAGATGAATAGTGAACAACATAAGATGAATAGTAATATTGGTATGATCAATAGTCATGTATTGGTATGATCTATAGGTTATTATCATACTTAGTTTAGTGAGCACCAGCACTCAATCCACTAGCATCACAATGAGTATGGATAGTCAAAGAATGGGTTTTCTCCCCAATAAAGCGAACGGAACTCCATAGCACAGGAACGAACCCTAACTTTGAGAATGGAACTCGAGCCTAGGAACTCGGACCGGGGGACAGAGATCCGGAACTAAACAAATAAGTAGTAGTAGGCTTCAAGCAGTAACAAGGAATTTCATAAGTCAGTCAAAGAGTGAAGCTAGTTATTAATAGACTGGAAACCGGGACTTCACCCAAGTGGTATCGGTATTAGATTAAACCGAGTGGTATCGGTATTAGAATCAAACTAGCAACTAGTAATTGAAGAAAGAAGTTGGAACAAAACTGCTACTTTATCAGAATCAAACTCCATCGTATAAGAAAGCAGGCCCTAATACTACATTGCCAGTGCATCTATACTCAAAAGGGAATAAGAATATGTGTATGACATAGCACATCGTATAATAGGAGTAAGCACCAGTAGTAGACTAATAGGAGTAAGCATCAGGATGAAACTTATTAGTAGTAGGGACAAGTCGAACAGGAACGAAACACATAAGTAACAGCCATATATTAATAGAAGTTATATCTCTAGGCGCCGTATCAGACGTATATCGTGAATACAGGACATGGTTAGTAGAACATAGAACCAAACTCAATAGCGGAAGCTCCATAGTATAAGCTCCATAGTATAAGAATAAGGGCATAGTACACAGTCAAGCGCTCTCAACACTAGTGAAATAAAGAAGTGAGATATGATCCAGTGCATACGGGAAGAGACCCAAAAGAGTGTTTTCTTTCTGCTTTTTTTACCTGTGTTAAGTGAGAAAGAGAACTAGTGTAGCGGCTGCCCCTTAACGAGCTAGAGTATTACTTTCCTGCCTATAACCTTGAGAAGCAAACAAGCTTACTAATACCTGGAAGAATCTAAAAGTACTTATTAGAATTGAGCTGAGCTACTGATAATATAATAAGAAAAGATGATGCAAAGAATTTCACTATAACTAGGTAGAATGGAACCGCCGATACCAAATCCATATGTTAGATCCGGGCAGTAAGCCTAGAGACGGTAAAGCCAGATTTTGGATTAGTATATCAATAGTAAGGGGCTGGGCCCAGTTCCATTATCTCTTTTGAGTGGAATTATGTCTTTAGTTACTTGTCCGGTCTCGTACGCTAACAAACTAGTCTCTTAATTGCCTCTTTCATATTGGTATTGGCGAAAGTCAATCTGGTTCGAGAAAAGATAGACTAAAAGCAAGTAAGGGAAGCTAACAAAGCAAGACGTAGGTCCGGGAATGGTAGAATCCAAATCCAGAGAGACAGGCCCGAACTGCGAAGCAAGAATCAAAGCTGGGAAGATCGGGCTAAGAGCTAGTAGTAGCTTTATGACTTGGACAGCTGAGTTCAATTAACTAACGATTGAGGTTTGTTGGATCGATGCCCAATAATAAGGCTCGGCTACGGGTTGAGTTCTGTGATAATGTACGTTGCTTGCCTCTTCTACTTATTTGTTCAATTCTGTCCTAGCGTCGTAGGATACACTAGAATCAATTACTATATATTAACACACATATAAATCAATGCATATAAATATAAGTAAACAGAATCATTATCATGAATACAAATCAACATAATAAGAATCTAGGGCTCGATACAGAATGGCAGGCAGTAGGAACATGCTGAGATACAGTAAAGACCAGAGTGATGAGGCTAGTTAGCGTAGTGGCAGACTTTAACTAACAAACCAGATTTGTTGGCGGCCAGTAGGAAGGAAAGAGAGAAGGGTAGTTCAGACTGAGAAGTCACACAAGTAAGGCCTGGGATGCACCGTATATCTACTTATTCTTATGTCCTAGTAAAACCATTATGTTCCCGA
>NW_027020935.1:7500-10000 GCF_036884655.1 Musa acuminata AAA Group
AAGCCCCATCCAGCCCTGTGCCACCCGGGGGGTTCCAGGGTGCTGAGATGGCTGACATTTTGCTCCGCTCAAGATGGTCACCGCGCAACGCAAAAACAGGCCAAAAACTGGCCAAAACGGGCCAAAACTGGCCATTTTTGGCTGCGCGAGCGAGCGGCGAGCGGCGGACAGCGAGCGAAGCGAGAGGCAGCACCGTCCCTGCTATACGAAAGCCCCATCCAGCCCTGTGCCACCCGGGGGGTTCCAGGGTGCTGAGATGGCTGACATTTTGCTCCGCTCACGACGGTCACCGCGCGACGCAAGAACAGGCCAAAAACTGGCCAAAACGGCCCAAAAACGGGCCAAAACTGGCCATTTTTGGCTGCGCGAGCGAGCGGCGAGCGGCGGACAACGAGCGAAGCGAGAGGCAGCACCATCCCTGCTATACGAAAGCCCCATCCAGCCCTGTGCCACCCGGGGGGTTCCAGGGTGCTGAGATGGCTGACATTTTGCTCCGCTCACGACGGTCACCGCGCGACGCAAGAACAGCCCAAAAACAGGCCAAAACGGCCCAAAAACGGGACAAAACTGGCCATTTTTGGCTGCGCGAGCGAGCGGCGAGCGGCGGACAGCGAGCTAAGCGAGAGGCAGCACCGTCCCTGCTATACGAAAGCCCCATCCAGCCCTGTGCCACCCGGGGGGTTCCAGGGTGCTGAGATGGCTGACATTTTGCTCCGCTCACGACGGTCACCGCGCGACGCAAGAACAGGCCAAAAACAGGCCAAAACGGCCCAAAAACGGGCCAAAACTGGCCATTTTTGGCTGCGTGAGCGAGCAGCGAGCGGCGGACAGCGAGCGAAGCGAGAGGCATCACCGTCCCTGCTATACGAAAGCCCCATCCAGCCCTGTGCCACCCGGGGGGTTCCAGGGTGCTGAGATGGCTGACATTTTGCTCCGCTCAAGATGGTCACCGCGCAACGCAAAAACAGGCCAAAAACTGGCCAAAACGGGCCAAAACTGGCCATTTTTGGCTGCGCGAGCGAGCGGCGAGCGGCGAACAGCGAGCGAAGCGAGAGGCAGCACCGTCCCTGCTATACGAAAGCCCCATCCAGCCCTGTGCCACCCGGGGGGTTCCAGGGTGCTGAGATGGCTGACATTTTGCTCCGCTCACGACGGTCACCGCGCGACGCAAGAACAGGCCAAAAACTGGCCAAAACGGCCCAAAAACGGGCCAAAACTGGCCATTTTTGGCTGCGCGAGCGAGCGGCGAGCGGCGGACAGCGAGCGAAGCGAGAGGCAGCACCGTCCCTGCTATACGAAAGCCCCATCCAGCCCTGTGCCACCCGGGGGGTTCCAGGGTGCTGAGATGGCTGACATTTTGCTCCGCTCACGACGGTCACCGCGCGACGCAAGAACAGCCCAAAAACAGGCCAAAACGGCCCAAAAACGGGACAAAACTGGCCATTTTTGGCTGCGCGAGCGAGCGGCGAGCGGCGGACAGCGAGCGAAGCGAGAGGCAGCACCGTCCCTGCTATACGAAAGCCCCATCCAGCCCTGTGCCACCCGGGGGGTTCCAGGGTGCTGAGATGGCTGACATTTTGCTCCGCTCACGACGGTCACCGCGCGACGCAAGAACAGCCCAAAAACAGGCCAAAACGGCCCAAAAACGGGCCAAAACTGGCCATTTTTGGCTGCGCGAGCGAGCAGCGAGCGGCGGACAGCGAGCGAAGCGAGAGGCATCACCGTCCCTGCTATACGAAAGCCCCATCCAGCCCTGTGCCACCCGGGGGGTTCCAGGGTGCTGAGATGGCTGACATTTTGCTCCGCTCAAGATGGTCACCGCGCAACGCAAAAACAGGCCAAAAACTGGCCAAAACGGGCCAAAACTGGCCATTTTTGGCTGCGCGAGCGAGCGGCGAGCGGCGAACAGCGAGCGAAGCGAGAGGCAGCACCGTCCCTGCTATACGAAAGCCCCATCCAGCCCTGTGCCACCCGGGGGGTTCCAGGGTGCTGAGATGGCTGACATTTTGCTCCGCTCACGACGGTCACCGCGCGACGCAAGAACAGGCCAAAAACTGGCCAAAACGGCCCAAAAACGGGCCAAAACTGGCCATTTTTGGCTGCGCGAGCGAGCGGCGAGCGGCGGACAGCGAGCGAAGCGAGAGGCAGCACCGTCCCTGCTATACGAAAGCCCCATCCAGCCCTGTGCCACCCGGGGGGTTCCAGGGTGCTGAGATGGCTGACATTTTGCTCCGCTCACGACGGTCACCGCGCGACGCAAGAACAGGCCAAAAACTGGCCAAAACGGCCCAAAAACGGGACAAAACTGGCCATTTTTGGCTGCGCGAGGGAGCGGCGAGCGGCGGACAGCGAGCGAAGCGAGAGGCAGCACCGTCCCTGCTATACGAAAGCCCCATCCAGCCCTGTGCCACCCGGGGGGTTCCAGGGTGCTGAGATGGCTGACATTTTGCTCCGCTCAAGACGGTCACCGCGCAACGCAAAAACAGGCCAAAAACTGGCC
>NW_027020936.1:0-25155 GCF_036884655.1 Musa acuminata AAA Group
CAAATCACATTATTTTATGAAATCTTTCATTGAAAAAATATACATAGATATCTTGCAATGTATGGTTACCATTTCTAAGGTTAATGCACAACTTTTAAAAAAAACAATTATCAATGAATCCATTTACAACGATGAAAGAAATCAAGAAGGAATTGATGAAACAGATCAAGATACAATGAACTTTATTTCGACTATAAAAAAGTCCTTTTCTAATCCTAATATTAGAAATGATTTAAACACTTATCACGACTTATCTTCCTTGTCCCAAGCATATGTATTTTACAAATTGTCACAAACCCAATTATTTAACAACCATCACCTGAGATCTGTACTTCAATATCACGATCACGGGACCTATCCTTTTATTAAAGACAAGATAAAGTATTATTGTATGACACGAGGAATATTTGATTCCAAATCAAGGTTTGATTCCAAATCAAGGCATAAGAAAATTAATAAGTCTGGAATGAATAAATGGAAAAACTGGTTAAAGGGTCATTATCAATATAATTTTTCTCGGAGCAAATGGTCTCGATTAGTACCGAAAAAATGGCGAAATAGAGTCAATCAACGTTGTACTATTCAAAATAAAGAATCAATGAAATTGTATTCATATAAAAAAGAAAAAGACCGATTAATTCATTACATGAATGAAAATTTTTGTGCAGTGGATTTATCGATGAGTCAAAAAGAAAAATTTAAAAAACACTACAGATATGATCTTTTATCACATGAATATATAAATTATGGGGATAGTAAGGACTCATACACACTGAAACCCGAATCGTTTTATGTATTGCTAAATATGACTATTGATGATTACCTAAAAAAAGGATATTTTATTGATACCCATAAAAATCTGGATAGAAAATATTTGGATTATAGAATTCTTCATTTTTGCCTTAGAAACAATAGTGATATTGAGAACAATAGTGATATTGAGAACAATAGTGATATTGAGAACAATAGTGATATTGAGGACTGGACCGATATGTATATCGGTACCGAAATTTATAAAAATACTAATAAAAATACTAAGACTAAGACTCATCAAAAAAAAATTTTTGATTGGATGGGAATGAATCGAAATTATTCTACCATATCAAATCTAGAACCTTGGTTCTTCCCAGAATTTGTGTTACCTTTTGATGCATATAAGATTAAACCGTGGATCATACCAATCAAATTACTTCTTTCTAATATTTATTATGAAAATGATATTAGTCAAAATCAAAATGAAAAAAATATTAGTCAAAATCAAAATGAAAAAAATATTAGTCAAAATCAAAATAAAAAAAATATTAGTCAAAATCAAAATAAAAAAAATATTAGTCAAAATCAAAATAAAAAAAATATTAGTCAAAATCAAAATAAAAAAAATATTAGTCAAAATCAAAATAAAAAAAATATTAGTCAAAATCAAAATAAAAAAAATATTAGTCAAAATCAAAATAAAAAAAATATTAGTCAAAATCAAAACATCAAAGATTCCGTTAAAATAGAATTTCAAAATTCCAACCAAGAAAAAGAGGGTCAATCAAATCTTGTATCAGATCCACAAAAACAAAACCAAAAGGAATATCTTGAAGAGGATTGCACGAGATCAAACATTAAAAAAGGTAAAAAAAAAAAAAAACAATCCAAGAAAAATAAGGAAGGAGAACTAGATTTGTTCCTGAAAAAATATTTTATTTTTCAATTAAGATGGGATGACCCCTTGAATCAAAAAATTATTAATAATGTTAGGATATATTGTCTCCTACTTAGATTGATAAATCCAAGGGAAATTGCTATATCCTCGATTCAAAGAGGAGAGATGCATCTGGATGTAATGCTGATTCAGAAAGATCTAGCTCTTACAGAATTAATAAAAAGGGGAATATTAATTATCGAACCAATTCGTCTATCTTTAAGAAGGGATGGAAAATTCATTATATATCAAACCATAAGTATTTCATTGATCGATAAGAGTAAACACCAAATTAATAGAAAATACATAAAGAAAAGATATGTTGATAAGAATAATTTGAAAAAATCCACTGGACGACATGGCAATATATTTGTGAATGGGGATCAAGATCATTATAATTTCTTTGTTCCTGAAAATATTCTATCTCCTAGACGTCGTAGAGAATTGAGAATTCTAATTTGTTTCAACTCTCATAATCGGGATATTGTGAATAGAAATCCAGTATTTTGCAACGAAAACAACATAAGAAACTCTGAACAATTTTTGAATGAGGACAAACGTCTTAATACGGATTTAAATAAATTAATTAAATGCAAATTGTTTCTTTGGCCCAATTACCGATTAGAAGATTTAGCTTGTATGAATCGCTATTGGTTTGATACCAATAATGGTAGTCGTTTCAGTATGTCAAGGATACGTATGTATCCACGATTCAGAATTATTTAATAGTATATTTCCTATATATCACATGCCGTTTTCAGTAAATAAAAACCGAAAGATGTACGCATATGGTGTGTTACGTTCTGGTACATGATACGTATTTACTTGTGTATCAATTCAATTGAATCTAGAAAGAAATCTACAGAATCTTTTTAGGTGCAAAGAAATCATTCTCTTTCGTAAATGCAGAAATATATTATCCTTTTCTTTTCTATCTAAATCAAATGGAAAATTTGATTTAGATAGAAACGGATAAATCTAAATTTTTGCGTGTACTAGATTAAAAAAAATTGACATAATATAATAATTATTATTTTATTTTTCCTGATCGGTAAAATCCATGGCATGGAAAAGAAAGAAAAGAAAAAGATAAAAAAAGTTTTATGGTCAAAAATTCATTCATTTCACTTCTTCCACAAGAAGAAAAAGAAGAAAACAGGGGTTCTGTTGAATTTCAAGTATTAAGTTTCACCAATAAGATACGAAGACTTACTTCACATTTGGAATTGCACAAAAGAGATTTTTTATCACAAAGAGGTCTACAAAAAATTCTGAGAAAACGTCAACGTCTGCTGGCTTATTTGTCAAAGAAAAATAGAGCGCGTTATAAGAAATTAATTGACCAGTTGGATATTCGGGAGCCAAAAAATCGTTAATTAAATCGTTTGAATTAGTATAGTAGTTATTAGATTTTTTATTTTGATGAACCTCCTACTTTTTTGAGGAATTCATGAAATAATGAATTAAGGAAGAAAAGATATGACTGTACCGGCTACAAAAAAAGATTTCATGATAGTTAATATGGGTCCTCACCACCCATCAATGCATGGTGTTCTTCGACTGATCGTTACTCTCGATGGTGAAGATGTTATTGACTGTGAACCCATATTGGGCTATTTACACAGAGGGATGGAAAAAATAGCGGAAAACCGAACAATTATACAATATCTGCCTTATGTAACACGTTGGGATTATTTAGCTACTATGTTCACAGAGGCAATAACGGTAAATGCACCAGAACAACTGGAAAATGTTCAAGTACCTAAAAGGGCTAGCTATATCAGAGTAATTATGCTGGAGC
The DNA here is from genome assembly GCF_036884655.1 of Musa acuminata AAA Group. Taxonomy (NCBI): domain Eukaryota; kingdom Viridiplantae; phylum Streptophyta; class Magnoliopsida; order Zingiberales; family Musaceae; genus Musa; species Musa acuminata. Next base: position 3,492 of record NW_027020936.1, read on the forward strand.
TGAGCCGTATAGCTTCTCATTTGTTATGGCTTGGGCCTTTTATGGCGGATATCGGCGCGCAGACTCCCTTTTTCTATATTTTCAGAGAGAGAGAATTGATATATGATTTATTCGAAGCCGCCACAGGTATGCGAATGATGCATAATTATTTCCGCATCGGAGGAGTAGCTGCCGATCTACCTTATGGCTGGATAGATAAATGTTTGGATTTTTGCGATTATTTTTTAACAGGAATTGTTGAATATCAAAAACTCATTACGCGAAATCCCATTTTTTTGGAGCGAGTCGAAGGAGTGGGCATTATTGGTGGAGAGGAAGCAATAAATTGGGGTTTATCAGGACCGATGTTACGAGCTTCTGGAACACAATGGGATCTTCGTAAAATTGATAATTATGAGTGTTACAATGAATTCGATTGGGAAGTCCAATGGCAAAAAGAAGGAGATTCGTTAGCTCGTTATTTAGTACGAATCGGTGAAATGAGGGAATCTATAAAAATAATTCAACAGGCTCTAGAAGGAATTCCTGGAGGACCCTATGAGAATTTAGAAGTCCGACGCTTTGATAGAGCAAAAAATTCCGAATGGAATGATTTTGAATATAGATTTATTAGTAAAAAACCTTCACCCAATTTTGAATTGTCGAAACAAGAACTTTACGTGAGAGTAGAAGCCCCAAAAGGGGAATTAGGAATTTATTTGATAGGAGATAATAGTGTTTTCCCTTGGAGATGGAAAATTCGTCCACCCGGCTTCATAAATTTGCAAATTCTTCCTCAGCTAGTTAAAAGAATGAAATTGGCTGATATCATGACGATACTAGGTAGTATAGATATCATTATGGGAGAGGTTGATCGTTGAAATGATAATTGATACGACAGAAGTACAAACTATCAATTCTTTTTCTATATCGGAATCCTTAAAAGAAGTATATGGACTCATATGGATCTTTGTACCCATTTTGACCCTTATATTGGGAATTACAATAGGGGTACTAGTAATTGTGTGGTTAGAAAGAGAAATATCTGCAGCGATACAACAACGTATTGGGCCTGAATATGCCGGCCCCTTGGGAATTCTTCAAGCTCTAGCAGATGGAACTAAACTACTTTTTAAAGAAGACCTTCTCCCATCTAGAGGAGATGTTCGTTTGTTTAGTATTGGACCGTCTATAGTGGTCATATCAATTCTACTAAGTTATTTAGTAATTCCTTTTGGGTATCGCCTCATTTTAGCCGATCTCAGTATAGGTGTTTTTTTATGGGTCGCCATTTCAAGTATTGCTCCTATTGGGCTTCTTATGTCAGGATACGGATCGAATAATAAATATTCCTTTTCAGGTGGTCTACGAGCTGCTGCTCAATCTATTAGTTATGAAATACCATTAACTCTATGTGTGTTATCAATATCTCTACGTGTGATTCGTTGAACATGAACTTTATACTTCTTTCCTAGAAGTAAAGGAAAGAAGTTGAATGTAATGTATTGAATAGGTATTTTATTTTTTATTCATCATTCGGGTCAATGAGTTAAACCAGATAGTTATATGAGTGAAACAAAACAACTTAGAAGTTTGCAGTAAGAAGATAAAATCTCATTTCATATGTACAAGAATAAAGTTGAAGTAAACATAAGCAGTGTAAACTGTTTACCCCAAGATTAAGATTCTTTCATTAGTCATCATATCTTGGAGCGGGTGTAAAAGATCAACTGTATGGAGTTTTCATTACTGTCTTGTATTTATTACCATGCCGTAGATCAATCAAAAATCAGTGGACGGTTAGGAACACCAAAGTGCACAAAGGATTAGTAATAGAGATAATGTAAGGTATCAAAAAAAGAGATATTTCTACAATTTATAAAACGAATAAAAATAGGGACTTTAAGTTGGTTTATATTTATAAATTTATAAAATATAAATTTATAAAAAAAATAAAAAAATGAATAAAGATATTGATGCATAAAATAAATAAAAGAATAGATAAGAAGAGATTCGTCCACCTCCCATGGATTTGATTCCTTCCCCTATAAAAAAACTTGCAATGCCAACCCCATTTGTAATTCCATCAATTATATATCTATCAAAAAACTGAGTTAGTTCGGTTAATCCCCTTATACCCATGGTAAAAACCTTAGTATAAAAAATATCTATGTAACCACGATTATATGACCAATTGTATATCCCATTTTTTATTTGGTCCAAGAGAATCCTTTTAGGACCACCTTTTACAAATGCATTGATAAAGTTCAAATTCCGGAAAAACGAATAAGCAGACCCATATAAGATATATGCTATGAATAGTCCGGAAATAGCTATACTTACTGAAAAAATTGCATTTGTAAAAAATTCATACCAATCCACAGAATAACTCGAATTTGGATGGAAAAGGTTTGTGAGTGGAGTTAACCATTTGGATAATATATCCAAATCTATTACTCCTTGATCAAAATGAATTCCTATTGATCCAACAAACAAAGTAAATAATACCAATATAAGCAGAGGAAATAGCATAGTATTGTCCACTTCGCGAGGGTACATAGAAGTGTACTTTTTTTCGAAAGAAGTATTAAAGTATCGTATGCATTTTTTTAGATTATTATCAATTTTATACATATCCTTTGAAAAAAAGAAGACCCTATTATTCATTGTTGATAAAGGTAAATTTCTATTGACTGCTTTGGCTACCTCCTTTCCCCATAGAGATATTGAATAGGACGAACTATTTTTTGTGCTACTGTAATCTTGAAAATGAACGCGCAAATGTCCATCAAAGGTAAGTAAATACACCCGAAACATATAAAATGCAGTCAATCCTGCTGTGAAACAAGCTATTATTGCGAAAATTGGTGAATACAACCAACTATCATTAAGAATTTCATCTTTGGACCAAAAACAAGCAAGAGGTGGAATACCGCAAATAGAAAGTGTACCCAATAAAAAAGTAGTTCTTGTAATTGGAACATATCTTCTTAAACCACCCATAAGAGCCATATTCTGACTTTTTTCTGGCGAATATCCAACAATAGGTTCCATTGAATGAATAATGGATCCGGATCCCAAAAACAATAAAGCTTTAGAATAGGCATGGGTAATCAAATGGAATAAAGCAGCTCGATAAGAACCTATACCTAGAGCTAACATAATATAACCCAATTGAGACATTGTAGAATAGGCTAAACTTCTTTTTATATCTCTTTGAGCAAGAGCCAAAGTAGCTCCTAGTAGTACTGTTATTACACCTATTAAAGATATGAAATTCATTATGTAAGGTATAGCTATGAAAATAGGAAGAAGTCGAGCTACAAGAAAAATTCCTGCTGCTACCATAGTAGCAGCGTGTATAAGAGCCGAGATGGGAGTGGGTCCTTCCATGGCATCGGGTAACCATACGTGAAGGGGGAATTGTGCGGATTTAGCAACTGCACCAATGAATAATAAAGAGGCACACAAAGTAGCAAATAAAGAACTGACACCATTATTATGGATCAAGTTATTAGTTATTTCGAACAAATCCCGAAATTCGAAACTACCTGTTATCCAATAAAAACCTAAAATTCCTAATAATAAACCAAAATCCCCTACACGGTTAGTTACAAAAGCTTTTTGACAAGCACTTGCTGCAGTCGGTCGTGTGAACCAAAATCCTATTAATAAATAGGAACACATCCCCACCAGTTCCCAAAAAATATAAATTTGTATCAAATTGGAACTGGTAACTAATCCCAACATGGAAGCATTGAAAAAACTCATATAAGCAAAAAATCTCAGATATCCTTGATCATGAGACATATAATTGTCACTATAAATAAGAACCAAGATTCCAACAGTAGTAATTAGTATTGACATAATAGAACTAAGTGGGTCGATCAAATATCCGAACTCTAAGGAAAAATCATTATTGATGGTCCAAGACCATAGATATTGATAGATAGAACTTCCATGTATTTGTTGAATAGATAAATTGGCTGAAAACCCCATAACTATACTTAACAGTAAAACACTAGGAAAAGCCCATATACGACGAATATTTTTTGTTGCTGTCGGAATCAGTAGAAGTCCAAATCCTATTGACACAGTAACTGGAAGTGGAAGAAAAGGTATTATCCATGCATATTGATATGTATGTTCCATAAGAAAACAAAATGAAATCTTTAATAATTCTACTATTCTAGTCTAGTCTTAGTAGAATATTCTATTCTGGTAATTTATAGCCATATTATATAGTATAATAAGAAAAAAGAGTTATACCAAAAGGAGTACTTGATTCTAATTATGTTTTAATAAAATTATATGTTTTAATAGGTTTAAAATATATTTTCAAACAGGTTTTAAATATATTTTTTAATAGGTTTTAAATATATTTTTTAATAGGTTTTAAACATATTCGAAAATGCTTTTTTTAAAACTATTCTACCAGGGAATAAGTATAGATAATGACTAAAAGGAACAATCTATTTTGAACAAAACAATACATGTCTTTCACATACAACGATAAAAACTGGTAACCCTTTTTGAATGGCAGTTCCCAAAAAGCGTACTTCTATGTCAAAAAAACGTATTCGTAAAAATATTTGGAAAAAAAAAGGATTTTTAGCTGCAGTAAAGGCTTTTTCCTTAGCGAAATCGGTTTCCACCGGACGTTCAAAAAGTTTTTTTGTGCAACAAACAAATAATAAAGTCTTGGAATAATCGGAATTGACATACCCGAAGAACTTCGAATTTTTTAAGATGAACGATTCACATTAATTAATGTATTGAACTCCTCAATATCAATATGAGTTAGAACTAGCTGTTGTAGTATGTAGATGTGGTATGTAGAATAAAGGTATGTATATCGAATTCTGAATATTTTTTCTATCTACTTTTTTCACAATAGAAAAATATTTTTCTATTGTGAAAAGTAGAGTATGATTACGATAGAAATGAAAATTCTTTTGTTTCTTATATGCCTAACAAAAACCTAATTAGTTTGGTAAATCTTACCATTATGCATTATATATATAATGAAGAGACCATTATATATAATATGAAGAGTATTAATACTCTAATGATACTAAGGAATGATACTAAGGTGTCGAAATCGTTAGAAAATTTCAAATTCTTTTGATTTAGTGATGAAATTGTTATACATATGAAATCCTGGTTATTTAATCTTCTTCATTGAAAAAAAAAATATTTTTTTTTTCATTTTGTTTGAATCTATGAAATCAAATCGGATAAATAAAAAACGAATCAAAAAATAGAAAATGAACAATTCTTAGTTCTATACCTCGACAGACAACAAAACTATTGAGTTCTAACTGTTTTGGAAGAACTTAGTTTCTAGTACGCGAAAGTTTATTATTAAAACTAAACTTACTAAAACTAAACTTACTTTATTATTAAAACTAAACTTACAATGATCCCAACTAAAGATTCTTTTTTTGAATAGAGATTCAAATAGGAATTTAAATGAATTTTGATTTATCGATTCTAATGTTTACTAAACTATATTGAATCCTTGATTCTCGACGATTCAACATGAATTGACTATTATTATTTCAAGTAAGCCGCCATGGTGAAATTGGTAGACACGCTGCTCTTAGGAAGCAGTGCTAGAGCATCTCGGTTCGAGTCCGAGTGGCGGCATCCTTGAAATCCTAGAAAATAAATCCTCTAAAAGAGACACAATGGATCCTATAATGTATTCAATTCTCGATTTAAATTCTCTAATGGGACCCCTTTTTATGATATTTACAACTTTAGAACATATTAACTCATATCTCTTTTTCGATAATTTCAATTGTGATTACGATTCATTTAATGATCTTATTAGTCCGCGAAATCGTAGGATTGCGTGATTCATTGGAAAAAGGGATGATAGCCACTTTTTTCTCTATAACAGGATTATTAGTTTCTCGTTGGATTTCTTCAGGACATTTTCCGTTAAGTAATTTATACGAGTCATTAATCTTCCTTTCGTGCAGTTTCTCCATTATTCATATGATTTCCAAGATGGGGAACCATAAAAATGATTTAAGCACAATAACCGCACCAAGTACCATTTTTACACAAGGCTTTGCCACGTCGGGTTTTTTAACTGAAATGCATCAATCCGCAATATTAGTACCTGCTCTACAATCTCAGTGGTTAATGATGCACGTAAGTATGATGTTATTAAGCTATGCAGCTCTTTTATGCGGATCACTATTATCAGTCGCTCTTCTAGTCATTACATTTCGAAAAAACATCGATATTTTTTGTAAAGGTAATAATTTCTTAATTAAACCATTTTTCTTTGGTGAGATTCAATATTTGAATGAAAAAAGAAGTGTTTTTAAAAACACTTCTTTTCTTTCATTTCGAAATTATTATAAATATCAATTGACTCAACGTTTGGATTATTGGAGTTATCGTGTCATTAGTTTAGGATTTACCTTTTTAACCATAGGCATTCTTTGTGGAGCAGTATGGGCTAATGAGGCATGGGGATCTTATTGGAATTGGGACCCCAAAGAAACTTGGGCTTTTATTACTTGGACCATATTCGCGATTTATTTACATACTAGAACTAGAATACATATTAGAAGTAGAACAAATCAAAGTTTGCAAAGTATGAATTCGGCACTTGTGGCTTCTATAGGATTTCTTATAATTTGGGTATGTTATTTTGGAATCAATCTATTAGGAATAGGTCTACATAGTTATGGTTCATTCACATTAACATCTACTTGAATAAACTACACAGATAAATAATTGAATAAACTACATAAAGAATACATAAGAACATCATCCCATATATATATAAAAAGCTTCTTGTTTGTGCGAGTTTTTGAGAACCGTTTGAATCATTCCTTATTCAAAACGGTTCTCAAAAACTCAAAATGCATCTCATTACAATTCTAATTCACTTTATTCTTTTGCATTGTACAGCGAACGATTTTAAAAATCTTAAAATCAAAGACAAAAATTATATTTCCGTATTATTAATGAAAGACTATCGATGAAAGTAATTAGATAGGATAGCTTGCACCCTGTCAACTGATAGCGAGAGAACGAAATCCGGATAAATACCAATACCTATTACGGGTAGAAAGATACAGATTGAAACAAATAGTTCTCGTGGTCCAGAATCCGCAAAATTAGAGTTTGGAACATTGAATAGCTTGTATCCATAGAACATCTGACGTAACATAGATAATAAATAAATAGGAGTTAATATCATTCCAATTGCCATTACAAAAGTAATTAGCATTTTTGGCATTAAAAGGTATTTTGGACTAGTAATTATTCCAAAAAATACTAATAATTCCGCAACAAAACCACTCATTCCTGGCAATGCAAGAGAAGCCATCGAAAAACTACTGAACATGGTAAATAGTTTTGGCATTGGGATCGATACCCCCCCCATTTCGTCGAGATAAACAAGACGTATTCTATCACAACTCGTTCCTGCCAAGAAAAAAAGCGCAGCACCAATAAATCCATGAGAGAGTATTTGTAAAATGGCACCGTTGAGTCCCATTCCGGTTATAGAACCAATTCCTATAATTGTGAAACCCATGTGAGATACAGAGGAATAGGCTATTCTTTTTTTTAAATTCCGTTGACCGAGAGAGGTTGAAGCTGCATAGATTATTTGAATCGTTCCCACTATTACCAACCAGGGAGAAAATATAGAATGAGCGTGGGGTAATAATTCCATATTGATCCGAATAAGTCCATATGCGCCCATTTTTAATAAGATTCCAGCTAGAAGCATACATGTACTGTAATGTGCTTCTCCATGGGTATCTGGTAACCACGTATGTAGGGGTATAATCGGCGATTTGACAGCATAAGCAATAAGGAATCCAAAATATAATATTATTTCCAATGCCACAGGATATGATTGATTAGTTAATTTTGAAAAATCTAATGTGGGTTCATTAGGGCCATATAAACCCATACCTAGAACTCCTATTAAGAGAAAAATGGAGCCCCCCGCAGTGTACAAAATAAACTTTGTGGCCGAGTAGAGACGTTTCTTTCCCCCCCACATGGATAAAAGTAAATAAACAGGAATTAATTCTAACTCCCACAGCATGAAAAAAAGTAAAAGGTCTCTAGAAGAAAATAATCCTATTTGACCGCTGTACATTGCTAACATGAGAAAATAGAACAATCGCGAATTTCGAGTAACTGGCCAAGCCGCTAAGGTAGCTAAAGTGGTGATAAATCCTGTCAGTAAAATAGGTCCTATGGAAAGCCCATCGATTCCCAGTCTCCAGTGAAAATCAAAAACATCTATCCATTTTAAATCTTCCTCCAATTGGGTTAATGGATCGTCCAATTGGAAATGATAACAGAAAACATAGGTTGTTAGAAGGAGTTCCAACGAGCATATACATATAGCATACCACCTAAACATCTTATTTCCTTTATGAGGAAGAAAGAAAATGGAAGAACCGACGGATATCGGCAAAACAACAAGTATTGTTAACCAAGGAAAATAACTCGTGATAAAGACAAGATACGTTTGACCAGAAAAACCCGTGCTCGGAATAGAATAATATATTTTCTCGAGTACGGGCTTTTGTCGGTAAAGAGGAATCAATTGATTCAAGTGGATTTTTTTGTAACGTATCAATAACCTAGACCCATGCTGCGAGTTGTTTCATATGATAAATAAACACGGACACTCAAAAAATCCGTGGGGCAGGCGGATTCACATCTCTTACAACCCACACAGTCCTCGGTTCTTGGTGCGGAAGCAATTTGCTTAGCTTTACATCCGTCCCAAGGTATCATTTCCAATACGTCTGTGGGGCAGGCTCGTACACATTGAGTACACCCTATACATGTATCATAAATTTTTACTGAATGTGACATTGGATCTATAAATTCCAGATTTTAACATCAAAAATTTTCAATCTGGTAGAAAATTAGTATTTATATTATAGACACCAGACGAAGCAGTGGTTTATTAAAATTTTAAGAATCAATATATTTCTAAATCTGTTCATGAGAAAAAGCCAAGAGACTTTGATTTCCGTTTCAAAAATCATGATCATACGAGTCACATGTGTAAATAAAAATTGGCCGACAAAACAAATTGATCAATCATTCAAATCAATATTTCAATATTCATATTTTCAATATGAAATATGAATATATAAAAATAAAACTAAATTAGTAATTTAATTTATTTTCGTAATATGATTAACATATTATTATTTAATAATATTATTTTTATTATTTTATTATAATATTTATAATATTATGCAGTATATTATTATATAATACATTTATATTATTATATAATACATTAAAAATACATTAAAAACATTAAAATTTAAATACATTAAAATTAAATAAAATAAACAAATAAAAAACGAAATAAAAAAATTATAATACCAATTAAATTAAGAATATAATTATTTTTCATTAATGGAATATGAAAGTGAAAGAATAGAAATAGAAAAATATTCCAATTTCATTTATATTTTCTTATGCTTTATCATGTTGTGTGGTGTCTTGATTTATATGATCATTATAACTGATTATTCAATATATGATCATGATAATTATCACTAATTATTCAACAAATTCGATTGATTGATACGAGTTGATTTTCTGTTTCGATGAATCGACGAAACAATAGCTAGACCAATAGCTGCTTCAGCAGCTGCAACAGCTATAATAAAGATTGAGAAAATGTTTCCTTTTAATTGGCGACTATCAAATATATCAGAAAATGTTACAAGATTAATATTAACCGAATTTAGTATAAGCTCAAGACACATAAGTGCTCTAACCATGTTTCGACTTGTGATCAATCCATAGAGACCGATAGAAAATAAATAAACACTCAAAAAAAGTACATGCTCGAACATCATTGACTAACTCCTTATCAATCTCGATTCATTTCAATATGAACAATTGAAGCGATTCGATTTTTTATTTATTTAGAACTTCTAAAATTCTAAAAACTTTTTAATTCTTTTAAAATTCTAAGTATTTATTATTGGCGAGCCATAGTAATTGCACCTATCAAGGAAACTAAAAGAATTATAGAAATTAGTTCAAAGGGAAGATAAAAATCTGTCGATAAATGAATCCCAATTTGTTGAACGTTACTTATTAGGTCCTGTTCTATAATCTGGTTTGATCTTGTAGTCCAAATAATTCCGTACCATGACGTATCTGGTATAGTAGTAATTAGTGAAAAAAGAATACTTGTACAAACCAGTGAAGTGACTCCATCTCCAATGGTCCAAAAATACGAATCATTGGAATATTCTGAACCATTCATGAACATTACCGCAAATATGATTAAGACATTTACGGCTCCCACATAAATAAGTAGCTGTGCGGCAGCTACAAAAAAAGAGTTCGATGGAATGTAGAATAAGGATATACAAACAAGAACCAATCCCAATGAAAAAGCAGAATAAATAGGATTGGTAAGTAATACTACCCCCAGACCCCCTAATATAAGAACTGACCCCAGAAATGCTACAAGAATATCATGTATTGGTCCAGGTAAATCCATTATGTATAATATGTAAAAAAAAAAATATATAAGTCAAATCATGACCTTACTAAATGGTCCAGGAAAGGAAAAGGGTTACCCCATTTTTATTGTATATGATATGTTCCTAATTGAATTAAATCTTAATATGGATTAATTTAATATTAATTTTATATATAGATATAATTATTTTATTGGGCCAATCCTACTTACTTTTTATCCAAAAGAAAAAGAATAAAAAAAGTAGTTGAAATTGTATATTTCGAAATTCCCGTGATAAAAATATTATAAGTTTAAATCAAAGAGTGATTCTCACCAATCTATAGTTACTAATTAAATCTATAGTTACTAATTATTATTTGTAGTTACTGACCAACCAAAATAAAAAAGTTTTGATCTTTTATATCAAAACAAAATCTTAGTAATCGGTAATCGTTCTTGAATCAAAGGGTTTATCTTTATCTATTTTGATTTGAGTCGAATTCATAACTGTTTGAATTGTGTAATCTTCAATTACTGACATTGGTAACCGACTCAAAGCAATTTGATTATAATTCAATTCGTGACGATCATAAGTAGAAAGCTCATATTCTTCAGTCATTGATAAACAGTTTGTTGGACAATACTCGACACAGTTACCACAAAATATACAGACCCCGAAATCAATACTATAATTAAGCAATTGTTTCTTTTTCATATCTCTTTCCAATCTCCAATCAACAACAGGTAGATCTATTGGGCATACACGAACACATACTTCGCAAGCAATACATTTATCAAATTCAAAGTGAATTCGACCACGAAAACGTTCTGACGTAATTGATTTCTCATAAGGATATTGAATAGTTACAGGTAAACGGTTTGTGTGGGATAAGGTAATTATGAAACTTTGACCAATATACCTTGCAGCTCGTATTGTTTGTTGACCATAATTCATGAACCCAGTTACCATGGGAAACATATTGTAGATATCCATAAATAAATTGATGTTTCTTTCTCTTGTTTGAAAGAGGTTATGAATCTAGAATATCGTTATCGTATTCTGTTATTTTATAGTGAAACAAGTTGGGAAGAAGTTGTCAATAATAGATTACCCAAAGAAATAGGTAAAAGAAATTTCCATCCAAGATTTAATAGCTGGTCCATTCTCATCCTAGGTAAAGTCCATCTTGTTGTGATAGAAATGAACAGAAACAAATAAGCTTTAACTAATGTAATAAAGATACCAATTGTCATTCCAAAGACTCCAGCTATTTTTTTTATTCCGAAAAGCTCAGGAATGGATATGTACGGAATAGATAAATTCCACCCACCTAAGTAAAGAACCGTTACGAATAACGAAGAAGCTAATAGATTTAGGTAAGAAGCAAGATAAAATAAACCAAATCTGATACCAGAATATTCGGTTTGATAACCTGCTACTAATTCCTCCTCTGCTTCTGGTAAATCAAAGGGCAATCTCTCACATTCAGCTAGAGAAGAAATTATGAAAACTATAAATCCTATGGGCTGACGCCATAGATTCCACCCCCAAAAGCCATATTTGGACTGTGCTTCAACTATATCAACTGTACTTGAACTGTTAGATAATTATAGTCGATAATAACATTACTGTTTCCATCGCTATTCCAAAACCGTACATGAGACCTCAGCTTCATACGGCTCCTCTATGGCCACAAATAAATGTAAGGACTAGTTCGATATTATCACCCCTTTTCTTTTGGGATAACTAGAATAAAGATATATCAGAGAGTCCGAAATTAAACCAATGGAATTCCGTTTGCTAGAATAAGAAAAAGTGCTTCGGAATTAATCTCATCCCTTATGATAATAAAAATGTATTTTTCTTTGTTCGGTAATAACTCAGCCCTTCAATAAAATACTCGTTATATCAATAAATCTAAAGAATTTAAAGAATTAGGAATTAGTCCATTAATTGTGATAGGAATTCCACCCATATGGATGGGAAAAAAGAATAAATAAATATCTTTTTTTTATTAATTCGATTATTACATTCCATTTCTTTTGTTCCTGTTCTTCTATCTCAGAAGAGGGTACTTTGAAAAAAAAAGAATAAGGGATTAATTCGTTCTGGATAGTCATTTCTTTAATCAGTGAATAGGAGCATACTCTAGATCGGAATCGTAGGGAAGTACTGCTTGATCATTTCTACCAACTTAAAGTCCCTATTTTTATTCGTTTTATAAATTGTAGAAATATCTCTTTTTTTGATACCTTACATTATCTCTATTACTAATCCTTTGTGCACTTTGGTGTTCCTAACCGTCCACTGATTTTTGATTGATCTACGGCATGGTAATAAATACAAGACAGTAATGAAAACTCCATACAGTTGATCTTTTACACCCGCTCCAAGATATGATGACTAATGAAAGAATCTTAATCTTGGGGTAAACAGTTTACACTGCTTATGTTTACTTCAACTTTATTCTTGTACATATGAAATGAGATTTTATCTTCTTACTGCAAACTTCTAAGTTGTTTTGTTTCACTCATATAACTATCTGGTTTAACTCATTGACCCGAATGATGAATAAAAAATAAAATACCTATTCAATACATTACATTCAACTTCTTTCCTTTACTTCTAGGAAAGAAGTATAAAGTTCATGTTCAACGAATCACACGTAGAGATATTGATAACACACATAGAGTTAATGGTATTTCATAACTAATAGATTGAGCAGCAGCTCGTAGACCACCTGAAAAGGAATATTTATTATTCGATCCGTATCCTGACATAAGAAGCCCAATAGGAGCAATACTTGAAATGGCGACCCATAAAAAAACACCTATACTGAGATCGGCTAAAATGAGGCGATACCCAAAAGGAATTACTAAATAACTTAGTAGAATTGATATGACCACTATAGACGGTCCAATACTAAACAAACGAACATCTCCTCTAGATGGGAGAAGGTCTTCTTTAAAAAGTAGTTTAGTTCCATCTGCTAGAGCTTGAAGAATTCCCAAGGGGCCGGCATATTCAGGCCCAATACGTTGTTGTATCGCTGCAGATATTTCTCTTTCTAACCACACAATTACTAGTACCCCTATTGTAATTCCCAATATAAGGGTCAAAATGGGTACAAAGATCCATATGAGTCCATATACTTCTTTTAAGGATTCCGATATAGAAAAAGAATTGATAGTTTGTACTTCTGTCGTATCAATTATCATTTCAACGATCAACCTCTCCCATAATGATATCTATACTACCTAGTATCGTCATGATATCAGCCAATTTCATTCTTTTAACTAGCTGAGGAAGAATTTGCAAATTTATGAAGCCGGGTGGACGAATTTTCCATCTCCAAGGGAAAACACTATTATCTCCTATCAAATAAATTCCTAATTCCCCTTTTGGGGCTTCTACTCTCACGTAAAGTTCTTGTTTCGACAATTCAAAATTGGGTGAAGGTTTTTTACTAATAAATCTATATTCAAAATCATTCCATTCGGAATTTTTTGCTCTATCAAAGCGTCGGACTTCTAAATTCTCATAGGGTCCTCCAGGAATTCCTTCTAGAGCCTGTTGAATTATTTTTATAGATTCCCTCATTTCACCGATTCGTACTAAATAACGAGCTAACGAATCTCCTTCTTTTTGCCATTGGACTTCCCAATCGAATTCATTGTAACACTCATAATTATCAATTTTACGAAGATCCCATTGTGTTCCAGAAGCTCGTAACATCGGTCCTGATAAACCCCAATTTATTGCTTCCTCTCCACCAATAATGCCCACTCCTTCGACTCGCTCCAAAAAAATGGGATTTCGCGTAATGAGTTTTTGATATTCAACAATTCCTGTTAAAAAATAATCGCAAAAATCCAAACATTTATCTATCCAGCCATAAGGTAGATCGGCAGCTACTCCTCCGATGCGGAAATAATTATGCATCATTCGCATACCTGTGGCGGCTTCGAATAAATCATATATCAATTCTCTCTCTCTGAAAATATAGAAAAAGGGAGTCTGCGCGCCGATATCCGCCATAAAAGGCCCAAGCCATAACAAATGAGAAGCTATACGGCTCAGCTCCAGCATAATTACTCTGATATAGCTAGCCCTTTTAGGTACTTGAACATTTTCCAGTTGTTCTGGTGCATTTACCGTTATTGCCTCTGTGAACATAGTAGCTAAATAATCCCAACGTGTTACATAAGGCAGATATTGTATAATTGTTCGGTTTTCCGCTATTTTTTCCATCCCTCTGTGTAAATAGCCCAATATGGGTTCACAGTCAATAACATCTTCACCATCGAGAGTAACGATCAGTCGAAGAACACCATGCATTGATGGGTGGTGAGGACCCATATTAACTATCATGAAATCTTTTTTTGTAGCCGGTACAGTCATATCTTTTCTTCCTTAATTCATTATTTCATGAATTCCTCAAAAAAGTAGGAGGTTCATCAAAATAAAAAATCTAATAACTACTATACTAATTCAAACGATTTAATTAACGATTTTTTGGCTCCCGAATATCCAACTGGTCAATTAATTTCTTATAACGCGCTCTATTTTTCTTTGACAAATAAGCCAGCAGACGTTGACGTTTTCTCAGAATTTTTTGTAGACCTCTTTGTGATAAAAAATCTCTTTTGTGCAATTCCAAATGTGAAGTAAGTCTTCGTATCTTATTGGTGAAACTTAATACTTGAAATTCAACAGAACCCCTGTTTTCTTCTTTTTCTTCTTGTGGAAGAAGTGAAATGAATGAATTTTTGACCATAAAACTTTTTTTATCTTTTTCTTTTCTTTCTTTTCCATGCCATGGATTTTACCGATCAGGAAAAATAAAATAATAATTATTATATTATGTCAATTTTTTTTAATCTAGTACACGCAAAAATTTAGATTTATCCGTTTCTATCTAAATCAAATTTTCCATTTGATTTAGATAGAAAAGAAAAGGATAATATATTTCTGCATTTACGAAAGAGAATGATTTCTTTGCACCTAAAAAGATTCTGTAGATTTCTTTCTAGATTCAATTGAATTGATACACAAGTAAATACGTATCATGTACCAGAACGTAACACACCATATGCGTACATCTTTCGGTTTTTATTTACTGAAAACGGCATGTGATATATAGGAAATATACTATTAAATAATTCTGAATCGTGGATACATACGTATCCTTGACATACTGAAACGACTACCATTATTGGTATCAAACCAATAGCGATTCATACAAGCTAAATCTTCTAATCGGTAATTGGGCCAAAGAAACAATTTGCATTTAATTAATTTATTTAAATCCGTATTAAGACGTTTGTCCTCATTCAAAAATTGTTCAGAGTTTCTTATGTTGTTTTCGTTGCAAAATACTGGATTTCTATTCACAATATCCCGATTATGAGAGTTGAAACAAATTAGAATTCTCAATTCTCTACGACGTCTAGGAGATAGAATATTTTCAGGAACAAAGAAATTATAATGATCTTGATCCCCATTCACAAATATATTGCCATGTCGTCCAGTGGATTTTTTCAAATTATTCTTATCAACATATCTTTTCTTTATGTATTTTCTATTAATTTGGTGTTTACTCTTATCGATCAATGAAATACTTATGGTTTGATATATAATGAATTTTCCATCCCTTCTTAAAGATAGACGAATTGGTTCGATAATTAATATTCCCCTTTTTATTAATTCTGTAAGAGCTAGATCTTTCTGAATCAGCATTACATCCAGATGCATCTCTCCTCTTTGAATCGAGGATATAGCAATTTCCCTTGGATTTATCAATCTAAGTAGGAGACAATATATCCTAACATTATTAATAATTTTTTGATTCAAGGGGTCATCCCATCTTAATTGAAAAATAAAATATTTTTTCAGGAACAAATCTAGTTCTCCTTCCTTATTTTTCTTGGATTGTTTTTTTTTTTTTTTTACCTTTTTTAATGTTTGATCTCGTGCAATCCTCTTCAAGATATTCCTTTTGGTTTTGTTTTTGTGGATCTGATACAAGATTTGATTGACCCTCTTTTTCTTGGTTGGAATTTTGAAATTCTATTTTAACGGAATCTTTGATGTTTTGATTTTGACTAATATTTTTTTTATTTTGATTTTGACTAATATTTTTTTTATTTTGATTTTGACTAATATTTTTTTTATTTTGATTTTGACTAATATTTTTTTTATTTTGATTTTGACTAATATTTTTTTTATTTTGATTTTGACTAATATTTTTTTTATTTTGATTTTGACTAATATTTTTTTTATTTTGATTTTGACTAATATTTTTTTCATTTTGATTTTGACTAATATTTTTTTCATTTTGATTTTGACTAATATCATTTTCATAATAAATATTAGAAAGAAGTAATTTGATTGGTATGATCCACGGTTTAATCTTATATGCATCAAAAGGTAACACAAATTCTGGGAAGAACCAAGGTTCTAGATTTGATATGGTAGAATAATTTCGATTCATTCCCATCCAATCAAAATTTTTTTTTGATGAGTCTTAGTCTTAGTATTTTTATTAGTATTTTTATAAATTTCGGTACCGATATACATATCGGTCCAGTCCTCAATATCACTATTGTTCTCAATATCACTATTGTTCTCAATATCACTATTGTTCTCAATATCACTATTGTTTCTAAGGCAAAAATGAAGAATTCTATAATCCAAATATTTTCTATCCAGATTTTTATGGGTATCAATAAAATATCCTTTTTTTAGGTAATCATCAATAGTCATATTTAGCAATACATAAAACGATTCGGGTTTCAGTGTGTATGAGTCCTTACTATCCCCATAATTTATATATTCATGTGATAAAAGATCATATCTGTAGTGTTTTTTAAATTTTTCTTTTTGACTCATCGATAAATCCACTGCACAAAAATTTTCATTCATGTAATGAATTAATCGGTCTTTTTCTTTTTTATATGAATACAATTTCATTGATTCTTTATTTTGAATAGTACAACGTTGATTGACTCTATTTCGCCATTTTTTCGGTACTAATCGAGACCATTTGCTCCGAGAAAAATTATATTGATAATGACCCTTTAACCAGTTTTTCCATTTATTCATTCCAGACTTATTAATTTTCTTATGCCTTGATTTGGAATCAAACCTTGATTTGGAATCAAATATTCCTCGTGTCATACAATAATACTTTATCTTGTCTTTAATAAAAGGATAGGTCCCGTGATCGTGATATTGAAGTACAGATCTCAGGTGATGGTTGTTAAATAATTGGGTTTGTGACAATTTGTAAAATACATATGCTTGGGACAAGGAAGATAAGTCGTGATAAGTGTTTAAATCATTTCTAATATTAGGATTAGAAAAGGACTTTTTTATAGTCGAAATAAAGTTCATTGTATCTTGATCTGTTTCATCAATTCCTTCTTGATTTCTTTCATCGTTGTAAATGGATTCATTGATAATTGTTTTTTTTAAAAGTTGTGCATTAACCTTAGAAATGGTAACCATACATTGCAAGATATCTATGTATATTTTTTCAATGAAAGATTTCATAAAATAATGTGATTTGCGTATTAATCGGGTATTTTTTCTTTGAAGTATCTGCCAAATATGTTTTTGTAATTCCGGTCTTTTATCATGATAGGCTAGAACTATTTTCTTCTTGTCTTTTGTGATTCCTTCTATTTGATTCCTTATTGTGATTGTCTTATCAGCAAGATCTTTCATTTTTTTTTCTATGAGTAAATAATTTGTCCAATTCATAGATCGAATTTGAATGGTCGATTCGTGAATAATCTGATTATTTTTTTTTGAATCTTTTGCATTTTCATTTGGTTCATGTACTTTTCCCTTCCTCAATTCAAATAAAGAAATTTGGTTCACTTTTTCAAGTTTCTTCATTATTCGTTTTAGAACTAGAACTGTTCGTTTTAGAACTAGAACTATTCGTTTTAGAACTAGAACTATTCGTTTTAGAACTCGTTTTAGAACTCGTTTTAGAACTAGAACTATTTTGATGACCCATCTTTTTTTTTCTTTTGAAACTTTTAGAGAGTTCTTTTTTACTTTTCTAATTTTTTTTTTGAGTTCCTTATATATGGGTTCAAAAAAAGAAGGTTGCTTTCGGGGAGAACCAAAAGGGAGTTCCGTTTCCATTCCCCAAACTGTTAAAAAACAAAAATTTTCTTTTTTTCCTTTTTTTTTCATTGGATCTCCATGATGAGATCGTATTTTAGATCTTCGCCAAGGTTTTAAACGAAAAGGAAATAAAATCTTTATCTGAATACCATCTGTTAACCAATCTTGGGGAAATTCTGTTTCTGATAATGGAACACCATTATAGGTGCATTTAACATGTATTTCTCTATTCCATTCCTTCAAATCCTCATACCACTCGGGGAATTGGAATAATAACATACGTCCAATATTTTTAGCTATTATCAATGAAGGCAATACAATGTTTTTTCTAAAAAAAGATTGGGTTATCAGCATCAAACCTCTTATTGCTTGAGCAAATATAATGCTATCCCAAATTTCTGATATTGTTATCCGTTCATCTTCCTCTTTTTTTTTTTTCTCCTCGTCTTTTTTTTTCCCAGTGTTTGTCTCTTCCTCTTCCTCCTCAAAGTCGGAAGTTTCGGATTCTGGGTTTCCCCCCACGGAATTCCTAAAAATAAGATTAATTATTCGATATCTATATCTATCAAAAAAAGAAAAAAAAAAGACTTTGTCTATTCGATCCAAAAAAAGCGGGGAATGAACATTTGTTTGAAATATTTCCCAAATAACTGTTTTACGTCTTTGAGCACGCATGGATCCTTGGATTATACCCCGATTAAAATCTGGTTGTTGCGAATAACGTATCAAAGCCACCTCTTCTGCTTCTGCTTCTGCTTCTGCTTCTGCTTCTGCTTGATCAATATTATCAGTATCGGTATCCAGATTTTTATCAGTATAGATCACCACCCGTTTCGCTTTTCTTGAACAAATTTCATAATCTTCCTTCTGTTCTTCTCCATTTTCTTGATCCAGTCCTTCTAATTCATCGGTCAATTTGTATGACCATCGAGGAACCTTTTTACTGATTTCTTCTATTCCAATGGATTTTTTTTCTTCTATTCCAATGGATTTTTTTTCTTCTATTCCAATGGATTTTTTTTCAGTTGTTGTTTGATCATTTGGATTGGTTGTAATTATGTCGAATACAAATCTCAAGGATTTTGCTTTACTTTCTGAATTAATTCTTCTTTCTTCTTCCAATAAAAATAAAGAAGATTCATCGATTGACGTTAAGAAATTAACAATATAATTAAATGATGATTTCTCATCAAGCGGATTCTTTTCATGTTCAAATTCTCGAGAATTTTTAGAAATAGGAAAGAGCCCATGAATCTTATTTATCCAAAACGTTTCTATGGAATCTACATCTTCTTCTTCTGTAGAAGTAATTAAATCATTTGTAGAAGTAATTAAATCATTTGTAGAAGTAATTAAATCATTCATGATTGTATGTGAATAGAATTTTTTTATTGTTCTTATTGTTCCACGATACGGTCCGCTCAAAAAAGGATCATACGCTTTTGGCAAGTATTCTTGCTCATTCTCATCGTTGCATAATCTGGTCCTTTTTTCAAGTATATCTAGAGCAAGAGATATCCTTTCTTCTTCTTCTTCTTCTTCTTCTTCTTCTAGAGTTTTTATTCGACTTATCAATTCATTGCTCAAGTTGTATTTTTTTTGCTCATTGGTAGAAACCCAATAATCATATAGGTCTTCATGGGAAAATTTTTCTGTCATGTACAAAGACATTTTGCGTTCTATCATTCCGAAAAAGTTGATAAACTAGGCGGATATGTAAAAGATATTATTTGTTTTCCATCACTTGAACACGTATAAAAAAAATATTGTGACATTTCATTTTGTACACTATTTTCAAATCGATTATTTTTTATATATCGCAATGGACGATTCCACCGCTTATAATCGAAAAGAAAAGTTACAATAGGTTTTTCAAAGTCAAAGCAGAAAAAAGTCTTTTCATTTTTCTCTTCTTCAAGTCTTCCCAATTCCCAATTATCTTGATAGGTATCAAGATAAGAATCTTCGTAAACTGGGCTATCTTTATCGCATGTGTCTTTAAAGTGAAAGTGGAATTCATGCTTTGTTTTTTCCTTTCCATTCACTCGGATCTCTTCCGTTTCATCTATTTTGTCCGGATCCTCCTTTTCTTCCGAATAAAGGGAAGGGTCTTTTTCGGTGGATCCCTCTTGTTCCTGTTTAGTCTCCTTCCTTTCGGAAGTTGTTTCTACATCGCTTTCTTCCTCACTTTCTACATCGCTTTCTTCCTCACTTTCTCCCCTTTCTTCCTTTTCTGAGGTTTCTTTCAGTTTCTTAGTGACAATAGGCGACGGCATTCTGCCTAAATAGTAGACACAGGTGATAAATAAGAGAATACTAAAAATTCGAGCCATAGAATTTCTCAATTCTGACACAAGGTACCTATTAGATTTAGCAAGGTACCTATTAGATTTAGATCGAATAGAATGATTTTGCCGTATCCAGAATAATACCAATCCAACCCATTTCATGAAGAAAATGTAACCAATTAACCAACCAATAAAACTACTTGTTACAAATAACATCTTGTTGTTGCATCGAAACATATAAATGTTGACTAATCTGGCTAACGTTGAACTTGTAAAATGAAATGGTTGAATAATTGAAAAATGAGATTATTCAGGAATACACATTGAATGCTGAGATTACGCATTGAATTTCTGGTAGTAGACCCATAATCAAAAAAGTTTTTGTGATTGTTCCAGAAGAAATGAAACAAAAGATAGGGTAGAACTAGGACAGTTATTGTATGAGGTCTACCCAATGCTAGATGCAGAGGCGCATAATAGATCGATATGAACATCATGAGCTGTCCCGTAATAAAACCAGTTGTTGCTGATACCTCCTTCTCGGTTCCTTCTTCCATAACCCGAGCTCGAAGAAGGAAGAGATAAGAGGGCCCTATGGAGAATGTGGTCAGAAATCCATAATAGAGTCCGACCAAAACGACCGAATTTATTATCTTCATGCATAAGTATAATAAATTACCCAGTAGAAAAGATTTAAAATCATCACAAACCCCCTTTTTCTTTTCTATTACAATTTCTTGATTATTATATGATGATTATATG
>NW_027020937.1:20000-22500 GCF_036884655.1 Musa acuminata AAA Group
AGCGAGCGAAGCGCGAGGCAGCACCGTCCCTGCTATACGAAAGCCCCATCCAGCCCTGTGCCACCCGGGGGGTTCCAGGGTGCTGAGATGGCTGACATTTTGCTCCGCTCACGACGGTCACCGCGCCACACAAGAACAGCCCAAAAACAGGCCAAAACAGCCCAAAAACGGGCCAAAACTGGCCATTTTTGGCTGCGCGAGCGAGCGGCGAGCGGCGAACAGCGAGCGAAGCGAGAGGCAGCACCGTCCCTGCTATACGAAAGCCCCATCCAGCCCTGTGCCACCCGGGGGGTTCCAGGGTGCTGAGATGGCTGACGTTTTGCTCCGCTCACGACGGTCACCGCACCACGCAAGAACAGGCCAAAAACTGGCCAAAACAGCCCAAAAACGGGCCAAAACTGGCCATTTTTGGCTGCGCGAGCGAGCGGCGAGCGGCGAACAGCGAGCGAAGCGAGAGGCAGCACCGTCCCTGCTATACGAAAGCCCCATCCAGCCCTGTGCCACCCGGGGGGTTCCAGGGTGCTGAGATGGCTGACGTTTTGCTCCGCTCTCGACGGTCACCGCGCAATGCAAGAACAGGCCAAAAACTGGCCAAAACGGCCCAAAAACGGGCCAAAACTGGCCATTTTTGGCTGCGCGAGCGGCGAGCGGCGGACAGCGAGCGAAGCGAGAGGCAGCACCGTCCCTGCTATACGAAAGCCCCATCCAGCCCTGTGCCACCCGGGGGGTTCCAGGGTGCTGAGATGGCTGACGTTTTGCTCCGCTCTCGACGGTCACCGCGCAATGCAAGAACAGGCCAAAAACTGGCCAAAACGGCCCAAAAACGGGCCAAAACTGGCCATTTTTGGCTGCGCGAGCGAGCGGCGAGCGGCGGACAGCGAGCGAAGCGAGAGGCAGCACCGTCCCTGCTATACGAAAGCCCCATCCAGCCCTGTGCCACCCGGGGGGTTCCAGGGTGCTGAGATGGCTGACGTTTTGCTCCGCTCTCGACGGTCACCGCACAATGCAAGAACAGGCCAAAAACTGGCCAAAACGGCCCAAAAACGGGCCAAAACTGGCCATTTTTGGCTGCACGAGCGAGCGGCGAGCGGCGGACAGCGAGCGAAGCGAGAGGCAGCACCGTCCCTGCTATACGAAAGCCCCATCCAGCCCTGTGCCACCCGGGGGGTTCCAGGGTGCTGAGATGGCTGACGTTTTGCTCCGCTCTCGACGGTCACCGCGCAATGCAAGAACAGGCCAAAAACTGGCCAAAACGGCCCAAAAACGGGCCAAAACTGGCCATTTTTGGCTGCACGAGCGAGCGGCGAGCGGCGGACAGCGAGCGAAGCGAGAGGCAGCACCGTCCCTGCTATACGAAAGCCCCATCCAGCCCTGTGCCACCCGGGGGGTTCCAGGGTGCTGAGATGGCTGACGTTTTGCTCCGCTCTCGACGGTCACCGCGCAATGCAAGAACAGGCCAAAAACTGGCCAAAACGGCCCAAAAACGGGCCAAAACTGGCCATTTTTGGCTGCACGAGCGAGCGGCGAGCGGCGGACAGCGAGCGAAGCGAGAGGCAGCACCGTCCCTGCTATACGAAAGCCCCATCCAGCCCTGTGCCACCCGGGGGGTTCCAGGGTGCTGAGATGGCTGACGTTTTGCTCCGCTCTCGACGGTCACCGCGCAATGCAAGAACAGGCCAAAAACTGGCCAAAACGGCCCAAAAACGGGCCAAAACTGGCCATTTTTGGCTGCACGAGCGAGCGGCGAGCGGCGGACAGCGAGCGAAGCGAGAGGCAGCACCGTCCCTGCTATACGAAAGCCCCATCCAGCCCTGTGCCACCCGGGGGGTTCCAGGGTGCTGAGATGGCTGACGTTTTGCTCCGCTCTCGACGGTCACCGCGCAATGCAAGAACAGGCCAAAAACTGGCCAAAACGGCCCAAAAACGGGCCAAAACTGGCCATTTTTGGCTGCGCGAGCGAGCGGCGAGCGGCGGACAGCGAGCGAAGCGAGAGGCAGCACCGTCCCTGCTATATACGAAAGCCCCATCCAGCCCTGTGCCACCCGGGGGGTTCCAGGGTGCTGAGATGGCTGACGTTTTGCTCCGCTCACGACGGTCACCGCACCACGCAAGAACGGACCATAAACAGGCCAAAACAGCCCAAAAACGGGCCAAAACTGGTCATTTTTGGCTGCGCGAGCGAGCGGCGAGCGGCGAACAGCGAGCGAAGCGTGAGGCAGCACCGTCCCTGCTATACGAAAGCCCCATCCAGCCCTGTGCCACCCGGGGGGTTCCAGGGTGCTGAGATGGCTGACGTTTTGCTCCGCTCACGACGGTCACCGCGCCATGCAAGAACGGACCAAAAACAGGCCAAAACAGCCCAAAAACGGGCCAAAACTGGCCATTTTTGGCTGAGCGAGCGAGCGGTGAGCGGCGAACAGCGAGCGAAGCGAGAGGCAGCACCGTCCCTGCTATACGAAAGCCCCATCCAGCCCTGTGCCACCCGGGGGGTTCCAGGGTG
>NW_027020937.1:42500-45000 GCF_036884655.1 Musa acuminata AAA Group
GCTCACGACGGTCGCCGCGGCACGCAAGAACAGGCCAAAAACTGGCCAAAACAGCCCAAAAACGGGCCAAAACTGGCCATTTTTTGCTGCGCGAGCGAGCGGAGAGCGGCGAACAGCGAGCGAAGCGCGAGGCAGCACCGTCCCTGCTATACGAAAGCCCCATCCAGCCCTGTGCCACCCGGGGGGTTCCAGGGTGCTGAGATGGCTGACATTTTGCTCCGCTCACGACGGTCACCGCGCCACACAAGAACAGCCCAAAAACAGGCCAAAACAGCCCAAAAACGGGCCAAAACTGGCCATTTTTGGCTGCGCGAGCGAGCGGCGAGCGGCGAACAGCGAGCGAAGCGAGAGGCAGCACCGTCCCTGCTATACGAAAGCCCCATCCAGCCCTGTGCCACCCGGGGGGTTCCAGGGTGCTGAGATGGCTGACGTTTTGCTCCGCTCACGACGGTCACCGCACCACGCAAGAACAGGCCAAAAACTGGCCAAAACAGCCCAAAAACGGGCCAAAACTGGCCATTTTTGGCTGCGCGAGCGAGCGGCGAGCGGCGAACAGCGAGCGAAGCGAGAGGCAGCACCGTCCCTGCTATACGAAAGCCCCATCCAGCCCTGTGCCACCCGGGGGGTTCCAGGGTGCTGAGATGGCTGACGTTTTGCTCCGCTCTCGACGGTCACCGCGCAATGCAAGAACAGGCCAAAAACTGGCCAAAACGGCCCAAAAACGGGCCAAAACTGGCCATTTTTGGCTGCGCGAGCGGCGAGCGGCGGACAGCGAGCGAAGCGAGAGGCAGCACCGTCCCTGCTATACGAAAGCCCCATCCAGCCCTGTGCCACCCGGGGGGTTCCAGGGTGCTGAGATGGCTGACGTTTTGCTCCGCTCTCGACGGTCACCGCGCAATGCAAGAACAGGCCAAAAACTGGCCAAAACGGCCCAAAAACGGGCCAAAACTGGCCATTTTTGGCTGCGCGAGCGAGCGGCGAGCGGCGGACAGCGAGCGAAGCGAGAGGCAGCACCGTCCCTGCTATACGAAAGCCCCATCCAGCCCTGTGCCACCCGGGGGGTTCCAGGGTGCTGAGATGGCTGACGTTTTGCTCCGCTCTCGACGGTCACCGCGCAATGCAAGAACAGGCCAAAAACTGGCCAAAACGGCCCAAAAACGGGCCAAAACTGGCCATTTTTGGCTGCACGAGCGAGCGGCGAGCGGCGGACAGCGAGCGAAGCGAGAGGCAGCACCGTCCCTGCTATACGAAAGCCCCATCCAGCCCTGTGCCACCCGGGGGGTTCCAGGGTGCTGAGATGGCTGACGTTTTGCTCCGCTCTCGACGGTCACCGCGCAATGCAAGAACAGGCCAAAAACTGGCCAAAACGGCCCAAAAACGGGCCAAAACTGGCCATTTTTGGCTGCACGAGCGAGCGGCGAGCGGCGGACAGCGAGCGAAGCGAGAGGCAGCACCGTCCCTGCTATACGAAAGCCCCATCCAGCCCTGTGCCACCCGGGGGGTTCCAGGGTGCTGAGATGGCTGACGTTTTGCTCCGCTCTCGACGGTCACCGCGCAATGCAAGAACAGGCCAAAAACTGGCCAAAACGGCCCAAAAACGGGCCAAAACTGGCCATTTTTGGCTGCACGAGCGAGCGGCGAGCGGCGGACAGCGAGCGAAGCGAGAGGCAGCACCGTCCCTGCTATACGAAAGCCCCATCCAGCCCTGTGCCACCCGGGGGGTTCCAGGGTGCTGAGATGGCTGACGTTTTGCTCCGCTCTCGACGGTCACCGCGCAATGCAAGAACAGGCCAAAAACTGGCCAAAACGGCCCAAAAACGGGCCAAAACTGGCCATTTTTGGCTGCACGAGCGAGCGGCGAGCGGCGGACAGCGAGCGAAGCGAGAGGCAGCACCGTCCCTGCTATACGAAAGCCCCATCCAGCCCTGTGCCACCCGGGGGGTTCCAGGGTGCTGAGATGGCTGACGTTTTGCTCCGCTCTCGACGGTCACCGCGCAATGCAAGAACAGGCCAAAAACTGGCCAAAACGGCCCAAAAACGGGCCAAAACTGGCCATTTTTGGCTGCGCGAGCGAGCGGCGAGCGGCGGACAGCGAGCGAAGCGAGAGGCAGCACCGTCCCTGCTATATACGAAAGCCCCATCCAGCCCTGTGCCACCCGGGGGGTTCCAGGGTGCTGAGATGGCTGACGTTTTGCTCCGCTCACGACGGTCACCGCACCACGCAAGAACGGACCATAAACAGGCCAAAACAGCCCAAAAACGGGCCAAAACTGGTCATTTTTGGCTGCGCGAGCGAGCGGCGAGCGGCGAACAGCGAGCGAAGCGTGAGGCAGCACCGTCCCTGCTATACGAAAGCCCCATCCAGCCCTGTGCCACCCGGGGGGTTCCAGGGTGCTGAGATGGCTGACGTTTTGCTCCGCTCACGACGGTCACCGCGCCATGCAAGAACGGACCAAAAACAGGCCAAAACAGCCCAAAAACGGGCCAAAACTGGCCATTT
>NW_027020937.1:65000-67500 GCF_036884655.1 Musa acuminata AAA Group
GAGAGGCAGCACCGTCCCTGCTATACGAAAGCCCCATCCAGCCCTGTGCCACCCGGGGGGTTCCAGGGTGCTGAGATGGCTGACGTTTTGCTCCGCTCACGACGGTCGCCGCGGCACGCAAGAACAGGCCAAAAACTGGCCAAAACAGCCCAAAAACGGGCCAAAACTGGCCATTTTTTGCTGCGCGAGCGAGCGGAGAGCGGCGAACAGCGAGCGAAGCGCGAGGCAGCACCGTCCCTGCTATACGAAAGCCCCATCCAGCCCTGTGCCACCCGGGGGGTTCCAGGGTGCTGAGATGGCTGACATTTTGCTCCGCTCACGACGGTCACCGCGCCACACAAGAACAGCCCAAAAACAGGCCAAAACAGCCCAAAAACGGGCCAAAACTGGCCATTTTTGGCTGCGCGAGCGAGCGGCGAGCGGCGAACAGCGAGCGAAGCGAGAGGCAGCACCGTCCCTGCTATACGAAAGCCCCATCCAGCCCTGTGCCACCCGGGGGGTTCCAGGGTGCTGAGATGGCTGACGTTTTGCTCCGCTCACGACGGTCACCGCACCACGCAAGAACAGGCCAAAAACTGGCCAAAACAGCCCAAAAACGGGCCAAAACTGGCCATTTTTGGCTGCGCGAGCGAGCGGCGAGCGGCGAACAGCGAACGAAGCGAGAGGCAGCACCGTCCCTGCTATACGAAAGCCCCATCCAGCCCTGTGCCACCCGGGGGGTTCCAGGGTGCTGAGATGGCTGACGTTTTGCTCCGCTCTCGACGGTCACCGCGCAATGCAAGAACAGGCCAAAAACTGGCCAAAACGGCCCAAAAACGGGCCAAAACTGGCCATTTTTGGCTGCGCGAGCGGCGAGCGGCGGACAGCGAGCGAAGCGAGAGGCAGCACCGTCCCTGCTATACGAAAGCCCCATCCAGCCCTGTGCCACCCGGGGGGTTCCAGGGTGTTGAGATGGCTGACGTTTTGCTCCGCTCTCGACGGTCACCGCGCAATGCAAGAACAGGCCAAAAACTGGCCAAAACGGCCCAAAAACGGGCCAAAACTGGCCATTTTTGGCTGCGCGAGCGAGCGGCGAGCGGCGGACAGCGAGCGAAGCGAGAGGCAGCACCGTCCCTGCTATACGAAAGCCCCATCCAGCCCTGTGCCACCCGGGGGGTTCCAGGGTGCTGAGATGGCTGACGTTTTGCTCCGCTCTCGACGGTCACCGCGCAATGCAAGAACAGGCCAAAAACTGGCCAAAACGGCCCAAAAACGGGCCAAAACTGGCCATTTTTGGCTGCACGAGCGAGCGGCGAGCGGCGGACAGCGAGCGAAGCGAGAGGCAGCACCGTCCCTGCTATACGAAAGCCCCATCCAGCCCTGTGCCACCCGGGGGGTTCCAGGGTGCTGAGATGGCTGACGTTTTGCTCCGCTCTCGACGGTCACCGCGCAATGCAAGAACAGGCCAAAAACTGGCCAAAACGGCCCAAAAACGGGCCAAAACTGGCCATTTTTGGCTGCACGAGCGAGCGGCGAGCGGCGGACAGCGAGCGAAGCGAGAGGCAGCACCGTCCCTGCTATACGAAAGCCCCATCCAGCCCTGTGCCACCCGGGGGGTTCCAGGGTGCTGAGATGGCTGACGTTTTGCTCCGCTCTCGACGGTCACCGCGCAATGCAAGAACAGGCCAAAAACTGGCCAAAACGGCCCAAAAACGGGCCAAAACTGGCCATTTTTGGCTGCACGAGCGAGCGGCGAGCGGCGGACAGCGAGCGAAGCGAGAGGCAGCACCGTCCCTGCTATACGAAAGCCCCATCCAGCCCTGTGCCACCCGGGGGGTTCCAGGGTGCTGAGATGGCTGACGTTTTGCTCCGCTCTCGACGGTCACCGCGCAATGCAAGAACAGGCCAAAAACTGGCCAAAACGGCCCAAAAACGGGCCAAAACTGGCCATTTTTGGCTGCACGAGCGAGCGGCGAGCGGCGGACAGCGAGCGAAGCGAGAGGCAGCACCGTCCCTGCTATACGAAAGCCCCATCCAGCCCTGTGCCACCCGGGGGGTTCCAGGGTGCTGAGATGGCTGACGTTTTGCTCCGCTCTCGACGGTCACCGCGCAATGCAAGAACAGGCCAAAAACTGGCCAAAACGGCCCAAAAACGGGCCAAAACTGGCCATTTTTGGCTGCGCGAGCGAGCGGCGAGCGGCGGACAGCGAGCGAAGCGAGAGGCAGCACCGTCCCTGCTATATACGAAAGCCCCATCCAGCCCTGTGCCACCCGGGGGGTTCCAGGGTGCTGAGATGGCTGACGTTTTGCTCCGCTCACGACGGTCACCGCACCACGCAAGAACGGACCATAAACAGGCCAAAACAGCCCAAAAACGGGCCAAAACTGGTCATTTTTGGCTGCGCGAGCGAGCGGCGAGCGGCGAACAGCGAGCGAAGCGTGAGGCAGCACCGTCCCTGCTATACGAAAGCCCCATCCAGCCCTGTGCCACCCGGGGGGTTCCAGGGTGCTGAGATGGCTG
>NW_027020937.1:87500-90000 GCF_036884655.1 Musa acuminata AAA Group
CGCCGCGGCACACAAGAACAGCCCAAAAACAGGCCAAAACAGCCCAAAAACGGGCCAAAACTGGCCATTTTTGGCTGCGCGAGCGAGCAGCGAGCGGCGGACAGCGAGCGAAGCGAGAGGCAGCACCGTCCCTGCTATACGAAAGCCCCATCCAGCCCTGTGCCACCCGGGGGGTTCCAGGGTGCTGAGATGGCTGACGTTTTGCTCCGCTCACGACGGTCGCCGCGGCACGCAAGAACAGGCCAAAAACTGGCCAAAACAGCCCAAAAACGGGCCAAAACTGGCCATTTTTTGCTGCGCGAGCGAGCGGAGAGCGGCGAACAGCGAGCGAAGCGCGAGGCAGCACCGTCCCTGCTATACGAAAGCCCCATCCAGCCCTGTGCCACCCGGGGGGTTCCAGGGTGCTGAGATGGCTGACATTTTGCTCCGCTCACGACGGTCACCGCGCCACACAAGAACAGCCCAAAAACAGGCCAAAACAGCCCAAAAACGGGCCAAAACTGGCCATTTTTGGCTGCGCGAGCGAGCGGCGAGCGGCGAACAGCGAGCGAAGCGAGAGGCAGCACCGTCCCTGCTATACGAAAGCCCCATCCAGCCCTGTGCCACCCGGGGGGTTCCAGGGTGCTGAGATGGCTGACGTTTTGCTCCGCTCACGACGGTCACCGCACCACGCAAGAACAGGCCAAAAACTGGCCAAAACAGCCCAAAAACGGGCCAAAACTGGCCATTTTTGGCTGCGCGAGCGAGCGGCGAGCGGCGAACAGCGAGCGAAGCGAGAGGCAGCACCGTCCCTGCTATACGAAAGCCCCATCCAGCCCTGTGCCACCCGGGGGGTTCCAGGGTGCTGAGATGGCTGACGTTTTGCTCCGCTCTCGACGGTCACCGCGCAATGCAAGAACAGGCCAAAAACTGGCCAAAACGGCCCAAAAACGGGCCAAAACTGGCCATTTTTGGCTGCGCGAGCGGCGAGCGGCGGACAGCGAGCGAAGCGAGAGGCAGCACCGTCCCTGCTATACGAAAGCCCCATCCAGCCCTGTGCCACCCGGGGGGTTCCAGGGTGCTGAGATGGCTGACGTTTTGCTCCGCTCTCGACGGTCACCGCGCAATGCAAGAACAGGCCAAAAACTGGCCAAAACGGCCCAAAAACGGGCCAAAACTGGCCATTTTTGGCTGCGCGAGCGAGCGGCGAGCGGCGGACAGCGAGCGAAGCGAGAGGCAGCACCGTCCCTGCTATACGAAAGCCCCATCCAGCCCTGTGCCACCCGGGGGGTTCCAGGGTGCTGAGATGGCTGACGTTTTGCTCCGCTCTCGACGGTCACCGCGCAATGCAAGAACAGGCCAAAAACTGGCCAAAACGGCCCAAAAACGGGCCAAAACTGGCCATTTTTGGCTGCACGAGCGAGCGGCGAGCGGCGGACAGCGAGCGAAGCGAGAGGCAGCACCGTCCCTGCTATACGAAAGCCCCATCCAGCCCTGTGCCACCCGGGGGGTTCCAGGGTGCTGAGATGGCTGACGTTTTGCTCCGCTCTCGACGGTCACCGCGCAATGCAAGAACAGGCCAAAAACTGGCCAAAACGGCCCAAAAACGGGCCAAAACTGGCCATTTTTGGCTGCACGAGCGAGCGGCGAGCGGCGGACAGCGAGCGAAGCGAGAGGCAGCACCGTCCCTGCTATACGAAAGCCCCATCCAGCCCTGTGCCACCCGGGGGGTTCCAGGGTGCTGAGATGGCTGACGTTTTGCTCCGCTCTCGATGGTCACCGCGCAATGCAAGAACAGGCCAAAAACTGGCCAAAACGGCCCAAAAACGGGCCAAAACTGGCCATTTTTGGCTGCACGAGCGAGCGGCGAGCGGCGGACAGCGAGCGAAGCGAGAGGCAGCACCGTCCCTGCTATACGAAAGCCCCATCCAGCCCTGTGCCACCCGGGGGGTTCCAGGGTGCTGAGATGGCTGACGTTTTGCTCCGCTCTCGACGGTCACCGCGCAATGCAAGAACAGGCCAAAAACTGGCCAAAACGGCCCAAAAACGGGCCAAAACTGGCCATTTTTGGCTGCACGAGCGAGCGGCGAGCGGCGGACAGCGAGCGAAGCGAGAGGCAGCACCGTCCCTGCTATACGAAAGCCCCATCCAGCCCTGTGCCACCCGGGGGGTTCCAGGGTGCTGAGATGGCTGACGTTTTGCTCCGCTCTCGACGGTCACCGCGCAATGCAAGAACAGGCCAAAAACTGGCCAAAACGGCCCAAAAACGGGCCAAAACTGGCCATTTTTGGCTGCGCGAGCGAGCGGCGAGCGGCGGACAGCGAGCGAAGCGAGAGGCAGCACCGTCCCTGCTATATACGAAAGCCCCATCCAGCCCTGTGCCACCCGGGGGGTTCCAGGGTGCTGAGATGGCTGACGTTTTGCTCCGCTCACGACGGTCACCGCACCACGCAAGAACGGACCATAAACAGGCCAAAACAGCCCAAAAACGGGCCAAAACTGGTCATTTTTGGCTGCGCGA
>NW_027020937.1:100000-102248 GCF_036884655.1 Musa acuminata AAA Group
CGGACAGCGAGCGAAGCGAGAGGCAGCACCGTCCCTGCTATACGAAAGCCCCATCCAGCCCTGTGCCACCCGGGGGGTTCCAGGGTGCTGAGATGGCTGACGTTTTGCTCCGCTCTCGACGGTCACCGCGCAATGCAAGAACAGGCCAAAAACTGGCCAAAACGGCCCAAAAACGGGCCAAAACTGGCCATTTTTGGCTGCACGAGCGAGCGGCGTGCGGCGGACAGCGAGCGAAGCGAGAGGCAGCACCGTCCCTGCTATACGAAAGCCCCATCCAGCCCTGTGCCACCCGGGGGGTTCCAGGGTGCTGAGATGGCTGACGTTTTGCTCCGCTCTCGACGGTCACCGCGCAATGCAAGAACAGGCCAAAAACTGGCCAAAACGGCCCAAAAACGGGCCAAAACTGGCCATTTTTGGCTGCACGAGCGAGCGGCGAGCGGCGGACAGCGAGCGAAGCGAGAGGCAGCACCGTCCCTGCTATACGAAAGCCCCATCCAGCCCTGTGCCACCCGGGGGGTTCCAGGGTGCTGAGATGGCTGACGTTTTGCTCCGCTCTCGACGGTCACCGCGCAATGCAAGAACAGGCCAAAAACTGGCCAAAACGGCCCAAAAACGGGCCAAAACTGGCCATTTTTGGCTGCACGAGCGAGCGGCGAGCGGCGGACAGCGAGCGAAGCGAGAGGCAGCACCGTCCCTGCTATACGAAAGCCCCATCCAGCCCTGTGCCACCCGGGGGGTTCCAGGGTGCTGAGATGGCTGACGTTTTGCTCCGCTCTCGACGGTCACCGCGCAATGCAAGAACAGGCCAAAAACTGGCCAAAACGGCCCAAAAACGGGCCAAAACTGGCCATTTTTGGCTGCACGAGCGAGCGGCGAGCGGCGGACAGCGAGCGAAGCGAGAGGCAGCACCGTCCCTGCTATACGAAAGCCCCATCCAGCCCTGTGCCACCCGGGGGGTTCCAGGGTGCTGAGATGGCTGACGTTTTGCTCCGCTCTCGACGGTCACCGCGCAATGCAAGAACAGGCCAAAAACTGGCCAAAACGGCCCAAAAACGGGCCAAAACTGGCCATTTTTGGCTGCGCGAGCGAGCGGCGAGCGGCGGACAGCGAGCGAAGCGAGAGGCAGCACCGTCCCTGCTATATACGAAAGCCCCATCCAGCCCTGTGCCACCCGGGGGGTTCCAGGGTGCTGAGATGGCTGACGTTTTGCTCCGCTCACGACGGTCACCGCACCACGCAAGAACGGACCATAAACAGGCCAAAACAGCCCAAAAACGGGCCAAAACTGGTCATTTTTGGCTGCGCGAGCGAGCGGCGAGCGGCGAACAGCGAGCGAAGCGTGAGGCAGCACCGTCCCTGCTATACGAAAGCCCCATCCAGCCCTGTGCCACCCGGGGGGTTCCAGGGTGCTGAGATGGCTGACGTTTTGCTCCGCTCACGACGGTCACCGCGCCATGCAAGAACGGACCAAAAACAGGCCAAAACAGCCCAAAAACGGGCCAAAACTGGCCATTTTTGGCTGAGCGAGCGAGCGGTGAGCGGCGAACAGCGAGCGAAGCGAGAGGCAGCACCGTCCCTGCTATACGAAAGCCCCATCCAGCCCTGTGCCACCCGGGGGGTTCCAGGGTGCTGAGATGGCTGACGTTTTGCTCCGCTCACGACGGTCGCCGTGCCACGCAAGAACGGACCAAAAACAGGCCAAAACAGCCCAAAAACGGGCCAAAACTGGCCATTTTAGGTTGCGCGAGCGAGCGAGCGAGCGGCGAACAGCGAGCGAAGCGTGAGGCAGCACCGTCCCTGCTATACGAAAGCCCCATCCAGCCCTGTGCCACCCGGGGGGTTCCAAGGTGCTGAGATGGCTGACGTTTTGCTCCGCTCACGACGGTCACCGCGCCACGCCAGAACAGACCAAAAACAGGCCAAAACAG
Organism: Musa acuminata AAA Group; assembly: GCF_036884655.1. Lineage (NCBI taxonomy): Eukaryota > Viridiplantae > Streptophyta > Magnoliopsida > Zingiberales > Musaceae > Musa > Musa acuminata. The sequence goes on from NW_027020937.1 coordinate 101,929, forward strand.
CCCAAAAACGGGCCAAAACTGGCCATTTTTGGCTGCGCGAGCGAGCGGCGAGCGGCGAACAGCGAGCGAAGCGAGAAGCAGCACCGTCCATGCTATACGAAAGCCCAATCTAGCAAAGAACAGCCCAAAAGGAGGCAAAAACGGGGCAAAAGGGGCAAAAACGGGGCAAAACTTGGCCATCTTTGGTCGAGCGGCGGAGAGCCAGCGAGCGAAGTGTGGGGGCAGGGCAGCACCTGCCCTGTGTTGTTATCTGAATGCCCCATCTCGCCCTGTGTTGTTATCTGAAGGCCCCATCAAGCACGCGAAAAGGGCGAAACAGG
>NW_027020938.1:0-20000 GCF_036884655.1 Musa acuminata AAA Group
TTGGGTCTCTATGCCAGGTGTTCTGCCCGTGGCTTCAGGGGGTATTCATGTTTGGCATATGCCTGCTCTGACCGAAATCTTTGGGGATGATTCCGTACTACAGTTTGGCGAGGAACTTTAGGACACCCTTGGGGAAATGCACCTGGTGCAGTAGCTAATAGGGTGGCTTTAGAGGCGTGTGTACAAGCTCGTAATGAGGGACGTGATCTTGCTCGTGAAGGTAATGAAATTATCCGTGAAGCTAGCAAATGGAGCCCTGAACTAGCCGCTGCTTGTGAAGTATGGAAAGAGATCAAATTCGAATTCGAACCAGTAGATAAGCTAGATAAAGAGAAAAAGTAAGTGTGCATAATTCAGTAATTCCTGTTTGTTCTCCTAATTGATTGCAATTAAAGTCGGCCCAATCTTTTCCTAAAAAAAAGATTGGGCCGATTGCCCGAATAAAAAAAAAAAAGAATGAGCATTCTATACTATGTATTTGCATATATCTTTTATATGTACAGATGTACAGATCTTACCTATATATATACAAGATAAGATCGAAGACTAAACAACTCAATACTTCTATTGTTTGTTGTTGGATCCATAGGATTGGATTAATTATGGATCCTTGGGATTGGTGGACTTTTTATATCTCCTAGTTTCAGGCCATAGATCAAGCCAAGGGAAAGGCTCCTTTACCCATCCTATATATTGTCTTTTTCGTTCCATGTTAAAATAGAAACTTAATTATTTGATTATACGAGAACAAATTCTTTATTCTTTATTTATAGAAATAAACAACTATCTCTATTTTCGATGAGAATTTGTACATCACATGGAAGAAAGCTGTGTCTTTCTATTTTAAAATTTATAAAAAGATTCTATCAATATATATTGAAGTGATACCTCGGCTTCCCACAAAGGAGAATCATTTCTTTCAATACTTACTCGTTCTTTCAATACTTACTCGTTATTAATTAACAATCCTAATGATTAGGATTAGATTCGTATGCTTAATTCTGATAAGAAATCAAATAGTGAAAGTAAAATGATTATCCATCGAATGTATTGTATTTCATCAAATAGGGGGTAGAAAGACTCTATGGGAAAATGGTGGTTCCGTTCGATGTTGTCTAACGAGAAGTTAGAACATAGGTGTGGGCTAAGTAAATCTAGGTGTGGGCTAAGTAAATCAATGGATAGTCTTGATGGTATTGGACATACCAGTAGAAGTGAACAACCTATTCTAAACGATACGAAGAACGATACGAAGAAAAAGATTCCTAGTTGGAATCATAGTGGTAATTATAGTTTCACTAATGTTGATTCTTTATTTGAAATCAAGGATATTTGGAGTTTGATCTCTGATGACACTTTTTTAGTTAGGGATAGTAATGGTGACAGTTACTCTGTATATTTTGATATTGAAAATCAGATTTTTGAGGTTGACAATGATAGTTCTTTTCTGAGTGAACTAGAAAAAAAACTTTCTAGTTATTTGAGTAGGGGGTCTAAGAAAAAGAATCACTACTATTATCATTACATGTATGATACTCAATCTGGTTGGAATAATCACATTAATAGTTGCATTGATAGTTATCTTCGTTTTGAAGTCAGTATTAATAGTTCTATTTCGGGTAGTACCAACAATTACAGTGACAGTTACTTTTATAACTTCATTTGTACTGAAAATAGAAATAGTAGTGAGAGCGGTAGGTCTAGTAAAAGACTAGAAAAAATTTCAATGATTTCCATGAAGAGGTGGAATCCGATTTCCATGAAGAAGTAGAATTCCACGAAGAAGTAGAATCCGACTTCCATGAAGAAGTAGAATCCGATTTCCATGAAGAAGTAGAATTCACGAAGAAGTAGAATCCAATGATTTCAATGAAGAAGTAGAATCTGATTTCAATGAAGAAGTGGAATCCGATTTCAATGAAGAAGTGGAATCCGATTTCAATGAAGAAGTGGAATCCGATTTCAATGAAGAAGTGGAATCCGATTTCAATGAAGAAGTAGAATTCCATGAAGAAGTAGAATTCCATGAAGAAGTAGAATCCGACTTCCATGAAGAAGTAGAATCCAATGATTTCAATATAAATCAAAAATACAAACATTATGGGTTCAATGCGAAATTGTTATGGATTAAATTATAAAAAATTTTTTAAGTCAAAATGAATATTTGTGAACAGTGTGGATATCATTTGAAAATGAGTAGTTCAGATAGAATTGAACTTTCGATTGATCCCGGAACTTGGGATCCTCTGGATAAAGATATGATATCTATAGACCCCATTGATTTTCGTTCAAAAGAGGAACCTTATGGAGATCGTATCGATTCTTATCAAAGAAGGACAGGTTTAGCTGATGCTATTCAAACAGGCATAGGTCAAATAAATGGTATTCCCGTAGCAATTGGCGTTATGGATTTTCAGTTTATGGGAGGTAGTATGGGATCCGTAGTAGGCGAGAAAATTACTCGTTTGATCGAGTATGCTACTAATCGATCTCTACCTGTCATTATTGTGTGTGCTTCTGGAGGAGCACGCATGCAAGAAGGAAGTTTGAGCTTGATGCAAATGGCTAAAATATCTTCTGCTTCATCTAATTATCAATCAGATAAAAAGTTATTCTATGTATCAATTCTTACATCTCCTACAACTGTGAAGTAACAGCCAGTTTTGGTATGTTGGGGGATATCATTATTGCTGAACCTAACGCCTACATTGCATTTGCGGGTAAAAGAGTAATTGAACAAACATTAAAAAAGGTAATACCTGAAGGTTCACAAGTGTCTGAGTATTTATTCCATAAAGGTTTATTCGACCCAATAGTACCACGTAATCTTTTAAAAGGTGTTCTGGGTGAGTTATTTCAGCTCCACGGTTTCTTTCCCTTGAATCCAAGTTCAAAAATGTAAGTATAGCACTAGATTCAGTATTTTATTTGTAGCGAACAAGTATTTAATTCGTCGTAATCAGGTGTTTTCTTTGGTGACATAAGTTCTCCTTGTAATAAGAGACAGAGGTTTCGGATAATTTTTATTTTATATTTTATATATTTATTTATTATATTTTAGAATATAGAATATATAGTTTAGAATATAGAATATATAGTTTCTATCTAGTCATTTTCTATCTAATCATATAGAATTTATAGTTGATATTACTTATTACTTATAAATAATATTATAAATAAATAATATTTATTATAATTTTTTATAATATATTTATAATATAATAATGGCTTGATATAATATAATAATGGCTTGATATTACTTATAATAGATATATCATAAGTAATAGATATATCATAAGAAGATATCTTTCTAATAGATAGAAATATTAAAACAGATAGAAATATTAAATTGAGGCACCTATTCTATGACAGATCCAACTTACCCTCTATTTTTGTGCCTTTAGTGGGCCTAGTATTTCCGGCAATTGCAATGGTTTCCTTATTTCTTCATGTCCAAAAAAATAAGATTGTCTAGACCCAATGGGACCGAATCTTATCAATTTATTTCAACACTGGATGATAATACAGTAATTATCTCGTGTAATATGGTATGATATGTGGCTCTTTCCGAACACACAAATGAAAGAATCGTTATGCGGATATATGATATCTGCATAAATGCATGTATATGTGAATATAGCTGGTTCAAAATGGATTAGTGAATATTTTAAATAGAAAGTCAATGTATCTAACCAATTACTCTCCTAATGTTTCACATCAGAATAGTGCTAGTTGATGAAAGTTACTTCGGGATCAAGAAAGGTAAAGTCAAATTTATTTGGGTTATTCGCTCAATTCCAATCGAATGCACTGGATCTAGTATAGTATGAATTGGCGATCAGAACATATATGGATAGAACTTATAACGGGGTCTCGAAAAACGAGTAATTTTTGCTGGGCCTGTATCCTTTTTTAGGTTTCACTAGGATTCTTAGTGGTTGGAACTTCCAGTTATCTTGGTAGGAATTTGATACCCGTATTTACATCTCAGCAAATCATTTTTTTTCCACAAGGGATCGTGATGTCTTTCTACGGGATCGCGGGTCTATTCATTAGCTCGTATTTGTGGTGCACAATTTCGTGGAATGTAGGTAGCGGTTATGACCGATTCGATAGAAAAGAAGGAATAGTGTGTATTTTTCGCTGGGGATTTCCTGGAATAAATCGTCGCATCTTCCTTCGCTTCTTTATGAGAGATATCCAATCAATCAGAATAGAGGTTAAAGAGGGTCTTTATACTCGTCGTGTCCTTTATATGAAATCAGAGGCCAAGGAGCCATTCCCTTGACTCGTACTGATGAGAATTTTACTCCACGAGAAATTGAACAAAAAGCTGCCGAATTGGCCTATTTCTTGCGCGTACCAATTGAAGTATTTTGAAACGAACTGAAGTGAAGAATAAAATGAAGAATAAATATTTTCTCAAGATGGGGGAAGGAACTTGCTAATTCCTCTTTTAATACAACTGAAGTTTCTTCATTCTTTTATACTAGAAAAAGGTCTAATCTAACTAACGAATCTAATCTAATAAGTATAGATATAAATTCATCAAACCTATCCGAACATGTATTTCGTAATACAGAATTCATCTTTTTAGGCCCAAGATTTGGAATTGATACCCTTTTCTGGTTAGACGGTGAAACATTTCGAAAGAATTAATTGATCCAGGGGGAGTTTTTTCGTCTCGAAACTCGATTCGTTACTTCAAGTGGGTTTTCGAGTATTCATCGAAAGGAACAAATGAAAATAAAATTGGTTCAAATTTGCCCAATTGAGATATCTGGAATAATATTTATTTCTTTTTTTCTCATTTTCATCCGAAAAGAACTCTTATTCTATGTCTATATTCCTTCTAAATCAAAAAAAAAATAAAATTATTACACAATAATAGGAAAGGAATAGACCCATAGGTCAATACCTTGTTATACAACTCGTGCTTCAAAGAAATATCAGATCAGATAGAGTCAACGAATGAAGCAGGTTCATTAACAATTCAATTCACAGAAAAAAAAAAATGAAAAAAAAGAAAGCATCGGCCTCCCTCCCATATCTCGCATCTATAGTATTTTTGCCCTGGTGGGTCTCTTTCTCATTTAATAAATGTCTGGAACCTTGGGTTACTAATTGGTGGAATACCAGGCAATCCGAAAATTTTTTGAATCATATTCAAGAGAAAAACGTTCTGGAAAGATTCATAGAATTAGAAGAACTATTCCTATTGGACGAAATGATAAAGGAGTACCCGGAAACGCATATACAAAAACTTCATATAGAAATACACAAGGAAACAATACAATTAGTCAAAGCACACAATGAATATGATCTCCATATCATTTTGCATTTCTCGACAAATATAATCTGTTTCGCTATTCTAAGTGGTTATTTTATTCTGAGTAATGAAGAACTCGTCATTCTTAATTCTTGGGTTCAGGAATTCCTCTATAACTTAAGTGACACAATAAAAGCTTTTTCTATTCTTTTAGTTACTGATTTATGGATCGGATTTCACTCGACCCATGGTTGGGAACTAATGATTGGTTCGGTCTACAACGATTTTGGATTGGATCATAACGATCAAATTATATCTGGTCTTGTTTCCACTTTTCCAGTTATTCTAGATACAATTGTGAAATATTGGATCTTCCTTTTTTTAAATCGTGTATCTCCTTCGCTTGTAGTAATTTATCATTCAATGAATGAATAAAGAACTCATTTGATCTTATTATATCAATCAAATCAGAATCTTTCTTCGTGTATAAAGAAAGTATTTTCAATTTGACTTAATTCTTTATACTTTTATCTGTTCAAGGTATTCGTCCTATATTCCAGTACAATTATTCCAGTACAATGACAGACTCGTGTATAGGGAACTATACTAGCTACCTATCTAATTTATTGTAGAAATTCGGGGATCAATGATTGGACATGCAAAATAAAAATACTTTTTCTTGGGTAAAGGAAGAGATGACTCGATCCATTTCTGTATCGATCATGATATATGTAATAACTCGGGCATCTATTTCAAATGCATATCCCATTTTTGCGCAGCAGGGTTATGAAAACCCGCGAGAAGCAACGGGACGAATTGTATGTGCCAATTGCCATTTAGCTAATAAACCCGTGGATATTGAAGTTCCGCAAGCTGTGCTTCCTGATACTGTATTTGAAGCAGTTGTTCGAATCCCTTATGATAAGCAACTGAAACAAGTTCTTGCTAATGGTAAAAAGGGGACTTTGAATGTGGGGGCTGTTCTCATTTTACCCGACGGATTCGAATTAGCCCCCCTTGATCGTATTTCTCCTGAGTTGAAAGAAAAGATAGGAAATCTGTCTTTTCAGAGTTATCGTCCCAACAAAAGAAATATTATTGTGATAGGTCCTGTTCCCGGTCAGAAATATAGTGAAATCGTCTTTCCCATTCTTTCCCCCGACCCTGCTACGAAGAAAGACGTTCACTTCTTAAAATATCCCATATACGTAGGTGGGAACAGAGGAAGGGGTCAGATTTATCCTGATGGTAGCAAAAGTAACAATACAGTCTATAATGCTACATCAGCAGGTATAGTAAGCAGAATAGTACGTAAAGAAAAAGGGGGATATGAAATAACCATAGTTGATGCATCGGATGGACATCAAGTGGTTGATATTATACCTCCAGGACCAGAACTTCTTGTTTCAGAGGGTGAATCCATCAAGCTTGATCAACCATTAACAAGCAATCCCAATGTGGGAGGCTTTGGTCAGGGAGATGCAGAAATAGTGCTTCAAGACCCATTACGGGTCCAAGGTCTTTTGTTCTTCTTGGCATCTGTTATTTTGGCACAAGTTTTTTTGGTTCTTAAAAAGAAACAGTTTGAAAAGGTTCAATTGTACGAAATGAATTTCTAGGTGCAGAGATTCCTTAACATCAAGTTGGTAAAAAGCGCCGAATTTTTTTTGATCCATACAATTATGTATGATCAAAAAATCTGTAAACCTTTTTGGTTGCTTTGTTTATACTTTTTTTTCGTTTTGCGGGATGTCTGGAATTCATTACTTGTATCCTATTCTTAGTAATAGACAATAGACATACAAAGAAAGAGAATACAGAGCAAGGATGGGAAAAATGAAAGAAAGAAATCCTTTTAGGAGGGATTACTAGTCTTACGAGTCTTCTATTCGACACAAGAAAAGGGCGGAAAATCCTTTTTCTTGTGTCGTCTTATATCGAAATAATAATGATTTTTTCTCCTGTTCGTCAAAGATTACCATTCCTTCTTTTCCGGGTCCACCAGAACTCTTTTGGTTAGATTCATAGGAAGTTGTGGACAAACAAAAAGAGAGAAAGGATTAGGGGAATAATTGATTGAGCAAATAGAACTTCTTCAATTAACTTAAACTTTTAACTTAGAGAAATTATTCAAGAGAAATTATTCAAACAAATTATATTATAGAGTTTTATAGAGTAAGTTCTATAGAGTAAGTTCTATTAGTAGTTTAGTATAGAAATTATTTGCAGGATGTCTCATGCGTAGAAATCTATATAATATTGTATTATTCAGAAAATCCATTGATTACTCTTTTCTTGTTTCTTCATAAGAGTTAATATTATGGAGGAAAGGAAGAACAGAGACTATGAATCAATCAATAGATTCAATTCTTCAAAAACATTATTAAGAAACAAAAGAATAGAGTGGTTTGAAACATCAGAGCAAAGGATCCGTTTTGTCATTTCATTTCTACGAATATAATATTTTGATTATGTTGACTGGCCAATTTGTATGTTATGGAATAGATCATAATCTTCCTATAAGAGTAAGAAAAGAACTCAACGGGACCTTATCGCTCTAATTAGACAAAGGAGGGTAAGGTCCCGTTGAGTTCTTTTCTTACTCTTTCATGTCTACAATCCGGTTTATCCGATTACTAGAGAGATGAACCCAACCCAGAATATGAACCGTAAAAGAAAACACCTATTAAACCGATCACAGGAATACCAGTTACAGTACCAACCAGCCAAAGAGGAATCCTTCCAGTAGTATCGGCCATTTCCCCTACTTTCCTCCACATTTTCTCAAATGGTCGTGCTAGAGACAAAAACAGTCATGGATAATTATGAGGATGGTATCTTTCCGAATGGGATAAGAGAATTCCTACTATTCTCTTTCTTTCTTTCAATTGAAGAAATAATTGGAAAATAAAACAGCAAGTACAAAAATGAGTAATAAACCCCAGTATAGACTGGTACGATTCAATTCAACATTTTGTTCATTCGGGTTTGATTGTGTCATAGCTCTATAATTCAAATTAGGTTTATCGTTGGATGAACTGCATTGCTGATATTGACCCCAAAAAAGAAACGGTAGGTACAGCTAGTCCGTGAACAGCCAACCATCGCACTGTAAAAATTGGATAGGTTCGATCTATGGTCATTGGGGGCCTCCTAAAAGGATTTACTAAATTCATCAAGTTGTTCCAAAGAATCAAAACGGCCGGTTATCAATGGAATACCTTGTCGGCTCTCTGTGAAATACTCGTTTGGCCGAGGACTTCCAAACACGTCGTAAGCTAAACCCGTACTGACGAATAACCAACCCGCAATGAATAGGGAAGGTATAGTAATGCTATGAATGACCCAGTATCGAATACTGGTAATAATATCAGCAAAAGAACGTTCTCCCGTGCTTCCAGACATTCTGAGCTCCACAAATTTTTGTACATTCAAAAAAGGGAATCGATTCCTTGAAAGATGGGATCAGTAAATGGAAAACTACTGATATTGCATCTTTGTGAGATCGTCAATTTTGTACCAAAGGTTTATTTCAAGTATACCGAATCAGTATAGCTATCCTTCCTCTGGCACAGCAACGCAGTCTCGATCGGTACCGAAATGCTACATAATTCTTTTCTTCTTTTTTTGTTCCTTGTCTATGCATAACTCTATGTTATTCAATAGATCAATAGAAAATTACTCAAATTCCTTATAAGATTTCCATTATTGGATTCATAATAGAAAGTAAAGATCTTGGAAAAGCGTGAATCGATGGTTTCTAATAATTTATGAAGCATATTATAATATTCACACAATTCAATTATATGTATGCGAAATCTATAATAAACCCATTTTTTGGTTAAAAGTTTTTTTGTTCAAATCTTTTTATTTCAAGTAATTGGTTGGTCGTATAATACAATAAATATACTGTAATACAAAATACAATAGTATATACTATATTAGTGAAAGAAACAGAACATGAAAGAAACAGAACCCAGTTGGAACAATCCATATTCGTGATGCAACCGTTATTGTATTAGATCCAAAACAAAGGTTCTTTCTTGACCAAACTAGAAGTATGGAACTCCATGATATGGAAAGACAGAATATAGAATCTAAAAGGATAATGGAAGTTGTTCGTCTTTGAATCGAGTTGGACCTGAAAAAAAAGAATAAAAATATAAAAATGAAAAATAGAGTAAAGGTTTTATTTTTTTCGATAGATCGTGGGACACCTTTTTCTTTTCATTCGAAATATTATGTTATGGGCAATTAAGCAACCTATTACTGTACTGAGTCCAATGAGTTAAAATAAATAAAAGGTAAATAGTATCAGGCCGTTCGTTCCAAAAAGGATTAGATCCTATTGAAATAGAAAGGAAATGATTAAAATGGAATTTTCAAATCCAATTCTTTTATTCCAAAATTACTTAAATTACTTATATTTTATTTAATATTTTATTTAATATTTAAGTATAAGTCCATAAGTAATTTAAGTTTTGAATGAAGTTACACGGCACAGTTCTTAATTACTATTACTTTTACTTATACTTTATATTTTACTTACTTTTACTATTACTTTATTCAACTCACAAATACTTTATTCAACTCACAAATTCCACAATGAATCTGTTGATTCCGAATCATAGGATCGGTCAATGTCACAGCAGATGAATCGAATTTTTCTACCTATGTCACTCTTAGTTAGTCTTATCTATAATGACTGATGAATCCAGAATTTTCAATTGGAACTAAACTAATTCTGTCAATTGATTTTTTCTTGCCGTCGTATTTTGTAAAAATTGAAACTTAGGTAAGTGTTTTATCAACATATGTAGCAAAAGAACATATCTAATTTAGCTCTTTCATGCTTACTATAACTAGTTATTTCGGTTTTCTACTGGCTGCTTTAACTATAACCTCAGCTCTATTCATTGGTTTGAACAAGATACGACTTATTTGAAATGAATTGAATGAAAAATTGATAAAAACGAATATTTCTCTGAGATTCCGGGTATTCTATGGTTCTTTCTCACATCAATTGCCAATTCTTGGTCATTGAGATTCACGGATAATTCAGATTAATATTTAGGGATAGATCTTACCTTTCTTTTTATCCCCTTAAACAAACCGAAATGATTGAAGTTTTTCTATTTGGAATCGTCTTAGGTCTAATTCCTATTACTTTAGCAGGATTATTCGTAACCGCATATTTACAATATAGACGTGGTGATCAGTTGGACCTTTGATTGAGTAATATTTCTTTCTTTTTTTGATTGACCTCCTGCAGGAAGGAGGTCAAATTCAAGTTACAATTCAACTTTTTGTTTTGTTAAATTATTAATTATTTTATTGTGATTCGACATCAAATAAACCGAATCACGCTCTGTAGGATTTGAACCTACGACATCGGGTTTTGGAGACCCGCGTTCTACCGAACTGAACTAAGAGCGCTTTCTTATCCTTATGACAGGAGATACGACTGTACTGTAAAGAAAAGTAATTTTTCTACCCCCAATACGTCTTGCATACATATAGTATGCAAGACCGGAAGATTATGTCCAATTTTAATCGATCTCAATGAATCCCTCGTTACTGCCCATGGGAGAAGTAATAGGTAGGGATGACAGGATTTGAACCCGTGACATTTTGTACCCAAAACAAACGCGCTACCAAGCTGCGCTACATCCCTTTTCAAAATTGTTGTACAGTTTCATTGTACAAAATCCCTGTCTTGTTTTCCATATCGTCATTTTCTCCTCCATCTATATACAATTTTCTTGTCATTTCTTCTTTTTGGTTTCATATAATAAAAGAATTATATACATCTGAAACCTAACGTATAAAAAAGTTAATATTTATCAGTAATGCTCAGGAACAAGGGATTAGATTTTTTTTCTTTTACAAAAAAAGAAAAAAATCTATTGCTTCATTGTACATATCTATTTTAGTTAGGAATCCTGTTTAGTTAGGAATTCCGTGTAAAAAAATACAAATGATCTTGAACTACAGCATCTGACCATATATGTATTACAATCCATAATAGAAGGAGGATTTTCAATGCGAGATATAAAAACATATCTCTCCGTGGCACCTGTGCTAAGTACTCTATGGTTTGGGTCTTTAGCAGGCCTATTGATAGAAATTAATCGGTTATTTCCGGATGCCTTGTCATTCCCCTTTTTTTAATTCTAGTTATTGATTGATATGCGAAGAAATGAAGAAAATTAGAGATACAATTCCACGTGACTAAAATTTCGAATTTCGCCCCTATTTTTTCAGTTCTTTAGGATAGGAAGGAAAAGAAAAAAGTGTATTGAACCTCAGCAAAAATGTGGTAGATCGAAGATCGAATTTTGGAGAACAGAAATGAAAATGTGGATCCAGTCTACGGCGAGTTCCACGAAATCATAGCATAGAAAGAAGATATTTAACTTAAATAATAAATAAAATAAATATTAATAAAATATTGAGATTTAGGATAGGAACAATTGAGAGTTAGAAAGAAATTGTATTATTTAATTATTACTCCATTAAATTATTACTTTATTATTCTAGTAAAATTGTTACTCCATTAATATAATATTAATTATCATTATATAATGAAATGATAATTGCAACGAAATACTTAGAAATTCCATTTCTAGTTAGTAACTTCTATCGATTTTTTTTGTTCTTTTCTTCTTCTTCAGCTCGGATCGAAAATAGAAGAGTTAAGCCGATCCAAAATTCAAAGGAGGTTCATGGCCAAGGGTAAAGATGTCAGAGTCATAGTTATTTTGGAATGTACCAGTTGTGCCCGAAATGATGTCAATAAAGAATCGCCAGGTATTTCTAGATATATTACTCAAAAGAATCGACACAATACGCCTGGTCGATTAGAATTGAGAAAATTTTGTCGCTATTGTAACAAGCATACGATTCATGGAGAAATAAAGAAATAGATCGAACAGAACGCGTGTGCGCTCTCGCCAAGGAAGAGGAAGAACTTAACATATATTTAGAAGAACTTAACATATATTTAACATACTTAACATATATTTAACATATATAATATACATAATGTATAATATACATAATGTATAAGATATATAATATACATAATGTATACAAATCAAAGCCTATTTTGGTCGGATCTGAACTGAAGTGAATAAAGAAATAGAATTTTAGAAATAAGGAATAAACCATGGATAAATCCAAGCAATCTTTTCGTAAATCCAAGCGATCTTTTCGTAGGCGTTTGCCCCCAATTGGATCGGGGGATCGAATCGATTATAGAAACATGAGTTTAATTAGTCGATTTATTAGTGAACAAGGAAAAATATTATCTAGGCGGGTGAATAGATTGACTTTGAAACAACAACGATTAATTACTATTGCTATAAAGCAAGCCCGTATTTTATCTTTGTTACCTTTTCTTAATAATGAGAAACAATTTGAGAGAGCCGAGTCGATCCCCAGAACTACTGGTCCTAGAACCAAAAATAAATAGACATACTCTTCAATTGACTCAAAACTCCAATTGTAACTCAAGCTCAGATTGATGTTTTGTTCGAAAAGGCCTAGAATCTAGAGCGGGTTCCTGTGTTATAAGAAACAAAAAATGGAGAAAATTTTTTTTATTGAAACATATTCGTTCATTCCTATTACTATCTTAATTTCTTTTTATTCTATTTTCCCGGAGTTCCTTCTCCGGGGAATTCTGTTTCAATCATTCCTGTACTGTATATTACTTTAGAATCTACTTTATTTGATGATCTTGTTGGAAATCATGTAAAGACAATTCTTATTTGATATAGCTATTTGTGCAGGTATTTTACGATTAAGAAGCAATTGCTTCTTGTACAGATTGTGTATTAATCTACTATAACTATACAATACCTTATTATCACGAGTTACTGCATTTATCCGAGTGATCCACAAACGACGAAAATCCCTCTTTTGCCTGCCTCTATCTCGATGAGAGGAAGCCAAAGCTCTCATTTTCTGTTGAGTAATCGTTCGAGTAAGTCTTGAATGAGCTCCTCTAGAGGTTGATGCAAATAAACGAATTTTTGTTCGACGTCTCCGAGCTGTATATCCCCGTCTAACTCTGGTCATTGAATCAAATTAAACCTTAATGAATAACTAATTGATTTCGATTCTTTCAGTCATCCTTTTCCCCTCTCACGGTCGATTAATAACAAAACGGATTATTCCGATATATAAAATATAAATTCCAATGGCTTTTGCTACTATAACCTTCCTGACCACAATTTTTTATTCCGTCCAGGCATTTCACCTGCAAATAAGAAATTATAATGATACTCAAAAAAAATAGTGGGTTCCATCGTTTCTATGGTTACTTCTTAAACGGTGAGGTCCTCTCTATACACCGGAGCCTCTTCTTTCATTTAACCAAATGGTATTGTGAACTTGTATAGTTCACACTCTTTGGCTCTACCCATCAATTATAGAGTAATAACTCTTTTCACACTAAGAGTTATCTATACAGTGACGGCATTTAATTAGGAAAGTTGGCTAGGTAGCTGACCCTCTTAGTCCGCTCTTTTAACAATAGGCGCATAATCTTTTTGCTTCTTATAATACTATTTCCTCCGCTTAATGGATAACTATTTGCTACCAATGGGGAATTGCTTTTCATCTCAAATCTAGGTGATTGGATTTGCACCAATGGAAACCATAAATTCCATACACAATATAGGTATATGATAGATCTTTTCCATTTACCCTATTCATTGGTACCGGTCATTGACACTGGAAAAATTGTCTCATTTGTTCGAACTCATGATCTGAACGAGTCGCACATACACCCTAGTACATGTTCCTCGACGCTGAGGACATCCTCTAAGAGCGGGAGATTTCGTAACATTTCTTATCGGCTGTCTTGCGTTTCTAATAAGTTGTTTAATAGTTGGCATGTCGTATATATATATATGTATATATAGAATTAGAATGGAATGGGTTGGTTTAGATCGATCTTAACCTGATGATTGGATTGATGATTATGAATTTTTTCTATTCAATACCAAATCACAGAAAATTCGAATTATGGTTTGAAATGGATTTACACGAAATCCCCGGTATTTTCATTTTCGACCGCTACGAGATCAACAATGCCATGAGCTTGGGCTTCTGTTGCTGACATAAAAACATCCCTTTCCATGTCTTCGGATACAACCCATAAAGGCTTGCCCGTTCTTTGTACATAAACCTTTGTGAGGGTTTCACGAAGTTTCAGTAGTTCTTCCATTTCCAGGACAAATTCCCCTGTTCGTGATTCATAAAAAGAACTAGCAGGTTGATGAATCATGACCCTAAATATATTGATATTGATATAACATCATGAACGGTTCCTCTATCTCGTATGATTGGGCTAATGTAAGGGATAAAAAAAAAATAACAAGAAGAAATTGAACAACCGTACAGGCATCTTCTGTGCGTTGCATACGGCTCCGCAATGGAATTTACTTTTTTCTTCTCTTCTATTCTATCTAAGAAAGAAAGAGAATCCATCTGATTCAGATCGTTGAATGATCCATTTACCACCCTTCCTTTCGTAGGAGTCAAAAATACTATGATGGTTCTGTTGCTTTATATATTTATCTCGTCTGTGATTTAGCAATCCCAAAGTGCCTTTCTGATACGATCAAATAAGGAAAACTGATCTTTTTTTTTTTCATTTTCGTACTCTTCCATAACATAAATATCAGAAAGAAACTTCTGGTGTGGAAGAAAAATGGTTTGTGACGCTGAAATGTACCCCCGACACATAAAATCAACAAATCGGAAATAACCTTTGTTTCATACTACTATCTCGATACAAAATCTCATGTTATGAAAAAACAATAATGGTTTGTTCATATCGAACTCGAAGTGCCATGCTATTATTACTTATTATTCATATTCAATATGGCGAAGGCATAGTCTTTCTTTTTTTTTTCAAATAAAAACTCATTGGCGCCAAGCGTGAGGGAATGCTAGACGTTTGGTAATTTCTCCTCCGATCAGAATGAAAGATCCCATAGAAGCGGCTAACCCCATGCATATTGTATGCACATCGGGTGGCACAAATTGCATAGTATCATAAATAGCTATTCCTGATACTACCCATCCGCCGGGAGAGTTTATAAACAAAAAAAGATCCCTAGTATTATCTTCTATACTGAGATATACCATGAGACCAACAATTTGATTTGAGATCTCGCTATTAACCTCTTGACCTAAAAAAAGTAATCTTTCTCGATGAAGTCGGTTGATTAGGACAAAATTGGTTCCTTTAGGAACTGTACGTGCACCTTTGGATGCATACGGTTCAAAAAAATTGCGAAAAAAGAATCAATGTGTCGATTCCAGTTCTATTTTTTTTTTTTTTTTTTCTGTAATAGGTTTTTGTTTTTCTAATAAAGCTTCCATTTTTAAAAAGACATGAGATGAGTTTTGGCTTCCTTACCTATAAAAAAAGAATTTACTGAACTTATTGAAATTGAACAAATCTCTCTCATTGATGTATTGTTTCATCGACATTCAAATCACGATGTAATTTTCTTGTTTCTGAATGGGCCTTTTCAATTCTTTTAGGTTCATGTTCTACTCCGGGAAAAGATCTGTCCGAATTCCATTTGCACATATAGGGCAAATGGTCTCAGTACCACTTCTTTTTGTTACGACTTTTTTTTTTCAATTCGTTTCATGCCTTTCCCCAATCATTCGATGTACTCATCATACTATTCCGTTGGTTATTGGTTGGACGTTTGAAATCACTCCTATAATAAGGATAAGAATCGTTTATGATACAAGCGGTAATCATACATTACATGGATTACCAATTTGGTATTTTCTGAACGGAGCCTGGATACTTTATTACTTTATTTTATCTGGATACTTTATTACTTTATTTTATTTTTATTTTTCCAAGTCAACCATAAATTCTCCTAATTGATCCTCAAAATAAATAAATTGATCTAATTGCACTTCACGCTCCGAATGATTGATGGTTCACATCAATACAATATTTCTTAGGCGAAACAGAGGATATTTCGATCGAGGGAGAGAACGGGTAAATTCCATATAACCCAATATGTCTGACAAGTCGCACTATAAGTCAACCCAAACTGCATCTTCCTCTCCAGGACTCCGAAAAGGTACTTTTGGAACACCAACGGGCATTAAATTAAAGAAAAAATTGAGTACTATACTTCACTTTAATGTGGAAACATAACAATGGCTTTATCGTCTTCATCCCTTTTTCTGTTTATTGTATTTTATACATAGATTTTTATACATAAATTGGAAGGTTTATTTTATAGAGTAAGACAGAATGAATAAAGAAAAATTTTAACTAACGGATCAATCGTTGGAGTAATAAACAAGTATCTATGCATTCGTTTCCCGAAAGTAGAACTAATCCTCCCATTGCGTATTGGTACTTATCGGGTATAGAATAGATCTGCTTCTCTTTGTTCTTACGAACAGAATTGTTCCATTATTTTCAATGGAACGGAATAAAAATTAACCCTTTCTCATACGGAATCTACTGAAAAGGTTAGATACATAGTATAGTCTTTTCCAATGCGATAAAATAAAGTGACATAGTGTCTATTTTTCTTTGATAAAGGGGTATTTCCATGGGTTTGCCTTGGTATCGTGTTCATACTGTCGTATTGAATGATCCCGGTCGATTGCTTTCTGTCCATATAATGCATACAGCCCTAGTTGCTGGTTGGGCCGGTTCGATGGCTTTATACGAATTAGCGGTTTTTGATCCCTCTGACCCCGCTCTTGATCCAATGTGGAGACAAGGTATGTTCGTTATACCCTTCATGACTCGTTTAGGAATAACCAATTCGTGGGGTGGTTGGAGTATTTCAGGAGGAACTGTAACGAATCCCGGTATTTGGAGTTATGAAGGTGTGGCAGGGGCACATATTGTGTTTTCTGGCTTGTGCTTCTTGGCAGCTATCTGGCATTGGGTGTATTGGGACCTAGAAATATTCTGTGATGAACGTACGGGCAAACCATCTTTGGATTTGCCTAAGATCTTTGGAATTCATTTATTTCTCTCAGGGTTGGCTTGCTTTGGCTTTGGCGCATTTCATGTAACAGGTTTGTATGGTCCTGGAATATGGGTGTCCGATCCTTATGGACTAACTGGAAAAGTACAACCCGTAAGTCCAGCGTGGGGCGCAGAAGGCTTTGATCCTTTTGTTCCCGGAGGAATAGCCTCTCATCATATTGCAGCGGGTACATTGGGCATATTAGCAGGCTTATTCCATCTTAGTGTCCGTCCGCCTCAACGTCTATACAAAGGATTACGTATGGGCAATATTGAAACTGTACTTTCCAGTAGTATCGCTGCTGTTTTTTTTGCAGCTTTCGTTGTTGCTGGAACTATGTGGTATGGTTCAGCAACTACCCCAATCGAATTATTTGGTCCCACTCGTTATCAGTGGGATCAGGGATACTTTCAGCAAGAAATATATCGAAGAGTTAGCGCCGGACTAGCCCAAAATCTGAGTTTATCGGAAGCTTGGTCTAAAATTCCCGAAAAATTAGCTTTTTATGATTACATTGGTAATAATCCAGCAAAAGGGGGATTATTCAGAGCAGGGTCAATGGACAACGGGGATGGAATAGCTGTTGGGTGGTTAGGACACCCCGTCTTTAGAGATAAAGAAGGGCGCGAGCTTTTTGTACGTCGTATGCCTACCTTTTTTGAAACATTTCCGGTAGTTTTGGTAGATGGAGACGGAATTGTTAGAGCCGATGTTCCTTTTAGAAGGGCAGAATCAAAGTATAGTGTTGAACAAGTAGGTGTAACTGTTGAGTTCTATGGTGGCGAACTCAATGGAGTCAGTTATAGTGATCCTGCGACTGTAAAAAAATATGCTAGACGTGCCCAATTAGGTGAAATTTTTGAATTAGATCGGGCTACTTTGAAATCTGATGGCGTTTTTCGTAGCAGTCCAAGGGGTTGGTTCACTTTTGGCCATGCTACGTTTGCTTTGCTCTTCTTTTTCGGACACATTTGGCATGGCGCTAGAACCTTGTTCAGAGATGTTTTTGCTGGCATTGATCCAGATTTGGATGCTCAAGTGGAATTTGGAGCATTCCAAAAACTTGGGGATCCAACTACAAAGAGACAAGTAGTCTGATACAACATTGCTCTGGTATCTTTCGCCTCTTTTTTTGATTTGACATAGGGTTAGGGTACTGAAGAAATCTTGACTTGAATCACCATCTTTTCTTTGACTCTTTCCTTTTCTTTATATGGTAAATGATGCCAAATGAATAGGTGTGGAAGCTATAATTGTAAACCACGATCGAATCTATGGAAGCATTGGTTTATACATTCCTTTTAGTCTCGACTTTAGGGATAATTTTTTTCGCTATCTTTTTTCGAGAACCGCCTAAGGTTCCAACTAAAAAATGAAATAATTTTTCATTATCTCAGTTGAAGTAATGAGTCTCCCCATATGGGAGGCTCATTACTTCAACTAGTCCCCGTGTTCTTCGAATGGATCTCTTAGTTGTTGTGAGGGTTGCCCAAAAGCGGTATATAAGGCGTACCCAGTAAAGCTTACAAGTAAACCAGATATGAAGATGGCGACTAGGGTTGCTGTTTCCATTTTTAGACAATTTCAAGATCACAATGGATCTACGATAAGATCGTTTATTTACAACTACAACGGAATGGTATACAAAGTCAACAGATCTCAACCAATGATTAAATAGGATTTATGGCTACACAAACCGTTGAGGATAGTTCTAGATCTGGGCCAAGACAAACTACTGTAGGGAATTTATTGAAACCATTGAATTCGGAATATGGTAAAGTAGCTCCGGGCTGGGGGACTACACCATTAATGGGAGTCGCAATGGCCCTATTTACGGTATTCCTATCTATTATTTTGGAAATTTATAATTCTTCCGTTTTACTGGATGGAATTACAATGAGTTAAGTTTATAAGAACTTTGAAGTCCTAGTTTTCAATCAAAAAAATTACTTTACTTAAAACTCGGATTTCTAGACCATTCTGGTAGTTCGACCGTGGAATTTATTTGTTTCGGTATCTCCGGAATATGAGTGTGTGACTTGTTATAATTGATCCTATTGATAATACAGAGAATGGTCCTGTTATCTCTATCGAGATGATTCTATTTCGTCGGATAGTTATTCTAGTATCTGGAGCACGGAATATATATAGAATATAGAATAGATTAATAAAAGAAATATTAAAACTATGATTCATACCTACTATTCAGACCTCGCAACCGGACTCAGAAATTTTCAAATAGATATTTCCTAAATCAAACGATTTTTCTTCCTTCGGACTTATTTTTTTCTTGACCGAAGGACAACTCTTTTTCTAGATTTTGTTGAGTCATTACATTCATCGAATAAGTGATCATCAAAGGGTTCTTACTCAGAGAACCTTTGAGTTTAGCTTGAGGCTTTGCTTTATTAAATTAAATCATCGTGGTTCTAGTATGAATCTGGGGTTTCAATTGATTCATAGGGTCTCAACAAGCAAATTCCTATCAATAGTAAAACAAGAATCAATCCGCATTACACAAAAAAACAAGAAATAAAATAACAAATAAAAAAATAGGGAAGAGAAGATTCAAAAGGCCTGTAATGATCAACATCAAAAGAGACAGATGAGCCAACTTGATATTTTGAGGCATTATCATACAAAGAAGAAATTTCTTATTTTTGTTACTTCGTATCTTCGGGTCGGGGCAAATC
>NW_027020938.1:22500-28106 GCF_036884655.1 Musa acuminata AAA Group
ATAAGATCTTCTTGACTCTTATTCAAAAGGTCCAATAATGTGTGTATATTGGACCTTTTGAGACAATTATAGGTCCTGGAAGGTAATTCTGATTGGTCAATAAAAATACATTTCAATGGAATTTCTTTTTTGTTTTTCTTTAGATTAGTTAATCTATCTTGAAAGGTAAAAATGGGTAGAGTAAACCTGTTTTTATTTTCTTTGAAATTAATGTCCTCTTCCTCCGCATGTAGAAAAGGAATAAATAAATCAATTAAATTACGAGAAGCTTCATAAAGTGCTTCCTTAGGAGTTAAACTTCCATTCGTCCATATTTCTAGAAAAAGTATCTCTTGTTTTTCATTCCCATTCCCATAAGAATGAATACTATGATTCGCATTTCGAACAGGCATAGATACAGCATCTATAGGATAACTTCCATTTTGAGAGTTAGTTGTTGGTTTCGTACGATATCCACGATCTCGCCTGATTTGTAATCCAATACACAAATCATTGGTTCCGTCAGGTTAGCTATATGTTGTGTTGTGTCAACTATTTCCACGGAAGGTGGTGAGATGATATCTTGAGCGGTTACGTATTTAGGGCCCTGGCGCAAATGGATGCGTCTCTAACTCCATATATATTACTTCTCAATACAATTTCTTTCAAATTTAGTAAAATTTCATGTACCGATTCTTCAATACCTATTATCGTAGAATATTCATGCGGCACTTTCTCAGAGTTTGCACGTGTGATACATGTTCCTTCTATTTCTCCAAGTAAAGCCCTTCGCATGGCAATACCTATAGTATCGGCTTGACCTTTCATAAGCGGGGACAGAACGAAACGACCATAATAAAGACGTTTACTGTCTACTCTCGATTCAACACACCTCCACTGTAGTGTTCGAGTGGATCCTGCTACTTCCTCTCGAACCATACTATACTAATACTATTATTTGATCAGATCATTGAATTATTTATTTCTCTTGAAATCCGTTTTTTTTCTTATTTCTACACACGTCTTTTTTTAGGGGGTCGACATCCATTATGTGGCATAGGTGTTACATCACGTACGAAACTTAATAGTATACCACTTCTACGAATGGCCTCGTAATGCTGCATCTCTTCCGAGACCAGGACCTTTTATCATAACTTCTGCTCGTTGCATACCCTGATTAACTACTGTACGAATAGCATTTAATGCCGCCGCTTGAGCAGCATAGGGTGTCCCTCTTCTTGTCCCTTTGAATCCGGAAGTACCAGCGGAGGCCCAGGAAACCACCCGACCTCGTACATCTGTAACAGTTACAATGGTATTGTTGAAACTTGCTTGAACGTGAATAATTCCTTTTGGTATTCTACGTCCATTCTTACGTGAACCAATACGCCCATTCCTACGTGAACCGATTCTTGGTATAGCTTTTGTCATATTTTATCATCTTATAAATATAAGTCAGAAATATACGGAAAGAAAAGATACGGAAATATCCATTTCATATTAAAAGAAATCCTTTATTTTTGTCTTTTCTTTAGAAAGTTCTTTTTTAGAAAGATTATCCCTGTCTCTGTTTATGTCTCGGATTGGAACAAATCACTATAATTCGTCCGCGCCTACGGATCAGTCGACATTTTTCACAAATTTTTACGAACGGAAGCCCTTATTTTCATATTTCTTATTCCTTACCTTAATTTTTAATCTATTCCTTGGAAGAAAATAAGTCTCTTGAATTTTTTTTTTTAACTTCGAATTGTATCGTCATGAAAGGAATGCTTTAAAAATCACCTAATCATTCGAATCTTTGTTGCGAAGTCTATAAATTATACGTCCCCTGGTTGAATCATAACAACTTACTTCAATTTTGACTCTATCCCCAGGTAGTATCCGTATAAAACTGCGCCGGATCCTTCCCGAAACATAACCTAGAATTACATCTTTATTATCTAGGCGGACCCGAAACATACCGTTGGGAAGTGATTCAGTAATTAAACCTTCATGAATAAATTTTTGTTCTTTCATTCCAGGTAACTTCCTTGAAGTATCAACTAATGGAGGAAGAGTTATATAACTCACTTTTCCTCTCTATTTCACAAATAGGAAGTTAGAGAGAAAATTAGGATACCAGAGGAGGAGGATCACCATATATATAACAAAAGTTCGCCTCCAATTTTTTCTCGTCGAGCTTCTCGATCTGTCATTATACCTCGGGAAGTAGAAAGAATTACAATTCCTATTCCACCTAAAATCTAGGAATTTGTTGATAGTCGGAATAAATGCGTAAACCGGGTCGGCTGATACGCTTTAAAATAGTTCTGTGTATTCTTTTCCTAGTCTTTCTATGTCGCAGAGTTGAAACCAAGAAATATTTGTTACCTTCCTGATGTTTCCGAACGTTTTCAATAAAACCTTCTCGTAGAAGTATTTTCACAATATTTTCGGTGATATTAGTAGATGCTATTCGAACCGTTCCTTTTTTATTCATGTCAGCATTTCTTATAGAAGTTATTATATCGGCAATAGTGTCCTTACCCATGACGAACTATAATTATTGGTGCCTCCTAATTTTGATATAATCAACATGTTTCCTTTTTTTCTTTGTTTTATTTTCTTTCTTTTTTTTTTTTTTTTATTATTATAAAATTATTTATTATTAAAAGTATATGCGTGAGACACAATCTACTAATCTACTAAATTTGATCTATTTTAGATGTTCTGATATATCATAGTCCCATCTAGTAGTATTATAATACCTCGGGAGCCAATGAAACTATTTTAGTAAAATTCAACTGTCTCAATTCCCGAGCGATCGCACCAAAAACTCGAGTTCCTTTTGGATTTCCTTCTTGATCAATGACAACCGCAGCATTGTCATCATATCGTATTATCATACCGTTGTCACGTTTGAGTTCTTTACAAGTACGTACAATTACAGCTCTAATTATTTCCGATCTTTCTAGTGGCATATTAGGCACTGCTTCTTTGATTACAGCAACAATAACGTCACCAATATGAGCATATCGATGATTACCAGCTCCTATGATTCGAATACACATCAATTCTCGAGCTCCGCTGTTATCCGCTACATTCAAAAGGGTCTGAGGTTGAATCATATCATTTTATTGGAATCCGTTATTTTAATGCAAAGGATGAAGGAAAAAAGAAATATTCTCTGTCCAGAAATAAATAAACTTGCCGTTGTTTTTTCATCTCAATACACTGTTTAGTTCTACATACCTATCCTGACAAATTGAGTTCGTATAGGCATTTTGGACGCAGCTAGTGAAATAGCTGCTTTGGCTACAGCTTCTGATACTCCGCCCATTTCATAAAGTATTCGACCTGGTTTAACAACGGATACCCAATATTCGGGGGATCCCTTCCCCGAACCCATACGTGTTTCCGCAGGTCTTACTGTAACAGGTTTGTCGGGAAATATACGTAACCATATTTTTCCACCACGACGCGCATATCGTGTCATTGCTCTTCGCCCCGCTTCTATTTGTCTAGCTGTGATCCAAGCGGGTTCAAGTGCCTGAAGAGCGTATCTGCCGAAACAAATACGATTGCCCCGACAAGATATTCCCTTCATTCTTCCTCTATGTTGTTTACGAAATCTGGTTCTTTTGGGGTTATAGTTGATGGTCGTTTCTTAATTCCATCTCTACTACAGAACCGGACATGAGAGTTTCTTCTCATCCAGCTCCTCGCGAATGAAAGGATTCAATAATATTACAGATACGCATGTATTTAATAAACTAATACACTAAGACATTTATTAATATTGAATTTGTTTTGTTATACAGGAAGATGTATATACAGGATATACAGCTAGAATATTTATGTTATGCATATTTATAGATATAAATTATAGATAATGCTTTTTATTTTATAACGATCCTTGATCCTTATTTTTACCCTTATCAAATGATGCCAAATATTGTAATGTAATCTCAATAAATAAAGGTTTCGCGGGCGAATATTTACTCTTTACTGTTTTATTCCTAGGTCAACCCATGACTTCTCAGAATAAATAAATTTTTTCTCGGTTCGTTCCGCCATCCCACCCAATGAATTATTCGGATTCGTTTTCAGTAGAATCCTATGCAGTCACAGGTTCCGTCGTTCCCATAGCTTCTCCGTTAATGGTTAGGCCTGAACTCTGCAATGGAGCTCCCAACAAAATTCCTTCTCGAGTCAATCTCCTTAGTTTTTATTAACCCGAGGCTCTTTATTATTATTTATATTATT
Organism: Musa acuminata AAA Group; assembly: GCF_036884655.1. Taxonomy (NCBI): domain Eukaryota; kingdom Viridiplantae; phylum Streptophyta; class Magnoliopsida; order Zingiberales; family Musaceae; genus Musa; species Musa acuminata. The sequence continues at coordinate 26,728 of NW_027020938.1, forward strand.
TATATTCATTCAGTATTGATGCTTTATCACATTGCCTTTATGAGGTAATTCATAGACCATACATATTGGAATCATATATCATTGATATTTTTGTTCTCTCTTTCTATCATCCTTCCATTTATCCACATCCCTTTATTTTTGTTTCACAACCCATAATCTGATTTTTTATGGAAAAGATTTTAGTTGCAGTTGCTGCAACTATATGATTGATCCACTCATCTCATATAGTGACTGTTTCTTGGGATCTCGACAATACGAAGCAATAAGTTGGTTATTAGTTTATTTTGTTTTTATTTTTGTTTTTATTTATTTTATATAGTTATTAAGTTTAAGTAGGGTTTAGTCTATTTTTTTTTAATTCCAACTCTAAACTCTAAGAAAAATTAACGAGTCACACACTAAGCATAGCAATTATAACAAATGGTCAATCGAATTTTTATTCAACCTTATAGAATTAGAATTGCTCATTTTTGTTTGATTTAACGGAAAAAGAATGAAACAGTTTGTTATTTTTTGTTCTATCACTGGCCAGAATGGCAAGATAAATAAAGGTCTATTATTCCTCGTCCACAAATATCCAAATTTTGATGCCTAATACTCCATAGATAGTTCGAATTGTATAGGAACAATGATCAATTTTAGCGCGAATTGTTTGTAGGGGAACCCTGCCCTCTCTGATCCATTCGACACGTGCAATTTCTTTTCCGTCAATCCGCCCTGCAATTTGTACTTGCATTCCTTTTGTATCCGTTTGTTCAGCTAATTCAATAGCCTTTTTCATTGCCTTTCGAAACGAAACTCTATTTTTTAATTGTAAAGCTATATATTCCGCAAGAATATTAGGTTGCCCATAAGGTTTTTCAACTCTTGTGATAGCAATGTTGAGTCTTCGGTTCACAGAATGAAATTCTTTTTCTACATTCATCTGTAATTCTTCGATTCCTCGTGTTTGGCCCTCTATTAATAAATTTGGAAATCCAATATAGATTATGACCTGGATCAAATCAATTCTTTTTTTAATTCCTATACGAGCGATTCCTTCGAAACCCGAGGATATTCTCCTATTTTTTTTGTACATAGTTCTTGATACAATTCCGTATTTTTTCATCTTCCTGTAAACCCACAGAATAATTTTTTGGTTGTGCGAACCAAAAGGAATGATGACGTTGGGTTGTACCAAGTCTGAAACCAAGTGGATTTATTTTTTGTCCCATATTTTCCTATTATATTTTCTTTCCATCCATATATGTTATTTTACTATGTTTACTATGATGAATCTAAATCCTAGATTCATCTAAAAATAATTTAGATTTATCCTTTAATACAATTGTTATATGACAAGTAGGTCTTTTTATCGGATAACTACGTCCTCGAGCTCG